>NW_015634501.1:438511-438827 GCF_001515625.1 Sinocyclocheilus rhinocerous
TTCATTACCCTAATTAAGAAATGTATGTTGGATTAGAGAACATTTAGCCTAATTATGTGAAAAGAGCATTAGACTATGTGGAAAAAGCCGCTGCACATTGAAATAGACACTGAATGTTATTTATGGAATATGTCAAATGTTTGTAAAGTCACGTCTACACCCATGAACCTTTTACACTTGAAGCTTTACCTGATTTAATTATGTTTTTGTTTTTTGCCGCTGCTACATTATTTTTTTTTTTGCCCGTTGGATACCATGAAAATGAATATTAGTTCAATAAATTACCTTTCTGCCAGTTTTCACCTCTGATAACATT
>NW_015634501.1:439065-455464 GCF_001515625.1 Sinocyclocheilus rhinocerous
GGAAGTCTTTTTGGCGGGAGCTGTTGCCATGGTGAATCGTAATTTCGGAGCTCCCATTGATCGTGGCTTTTCATAGTCATGGTGCACGCGCTAAACTCAGTCAACCTACTCAGAGTGGAATCATTGAACTAACTCTGTTCAGCTGTTCTGAAACCGAAAACTCAGAGTTTCCCATCTCAGGGTAAGTCAACTCGGAGTTCAAGTTTTAACTTAGTTTGTTGAACCTCCTTTCTGGAATACACCCCAGTATAAAACACTTGAGCACTAAAAAAAGATTAAATCTTTTGTTTACCTGGATGTCAGTGTGTTAACTGACATCAAAAAACTGTGACTATGCAAATGTGCTGATAAATTAGATTTTTTTTCAGTAGGTTTGCAATATTTTTTCAAGACTTAGTAATTAGTGGAGGTCATTGGATATGTTGATGACATAGTGTTTCATAGCTATACATCATTTTAGTAACTTGCATAACAATTGATTTTATACTAATTGATTGAGTGATGATTTTGTCCCAAAATTCAGAAGCATGGATTGCTGTCTACAAAAAAGATATCACAAAAGTGCATTTGTGTACATTTTTGAAGCAGAATACACTACCATTTCACAAAACTAAAAATAACTTTACTACACTACTGCAGTTGCTCTGGCATCCATGTGTGGATTACACTGGTTTTGTGCATTGTAATGTGTTTAAAAGACAAAAGCCTTCCAAAAACACAGTTATACATGGTTAAATGACTCATTGGCTACTAATCCAAATGTTTTATCAAGGGTTGATCAGATATTTTGAGATATCAAGGATACCAAATGTTTATTTATTATTATTTTTTAAGTCTTGATGTATAATTCTTTGCAGTCGATAGAGATGCACAGGCAAAGTTTATACTGCGAAGTAATGTTTTGCCATGTGTCTCCTACAAAGTGAAACCACTTCTGTAAATCTAGTGGTCACCTGTCAGTGGCTAGGAGTTAATACATTTTTGTGAATGACATGTAATGTAATAACTTTGAGCATTTCAAAATGTAATCTAATTAGATTATTTTTTTGGAACCTGATTACATCATACAGATCCCTAACAATTTTACACTGTTTTTTTTTTTTTTTTTGCAGTGCTGTAGTAGGGATTTTGCTTTTGCATTTAAGTAAATAAACTGCTTTAGAGACAATAAAACAAGTTAGCCTAAAACAATAAATCGGATAAACAGTACATCCAGAAAGTATTCACAGCGCTTCACTTTTTCCACATTTTATTATGTTACAGCCTAATTCCAGAATGGATTAAATTCATGATTTTCCTCAATTCTACAAACAATACAACAATGACAACGTGAAAGTTTGTTTGAAATCTTGGCAAAATTATATATATATAAAAAAAAACAACAACAACAACAACAACAACAACAACATGTATAATATTCACATCCTTTGCTCAATACTTTGCTGAAGTACCATTGGCATTAATTACAGCCTCAAATCTTTTTGGTTATGATGCAACAAGCTTTGCTTATCAGCATTTGGCAATTATCTGCCATTCTTCCCCTCACCTGTTCACCTCTCAAGCTCGGTCAGGTTGGATGGGGGCAGACACACATTTTCAGGTTTCTCCAGAAATATTTGATTGGGCTCAATCCCAGGCTGTGGCTGGGCCACTCAAAGGACATTCACAGAGTTGTCTATAAGCCACTCTTGCTGTGTGCTTAGGTTCATTGTCCCATTGTCCTGTCTGAGGTTCTGAATGCTCTGGACTGGGTTTTCATTAAGGCTATCTCTATATTTTGGTGCATTGAGCTTTTCTTCTACTCTGATGAGTCCCTCAGTTCCTGCCGCTGAAAAACAGCCCCACAGCATGAGGCTGCTACCAGCACACCTTACTTTTGGGAAGGTACTCGTCAGGTGATGAGAAGTGCCTGGTTTCCTTCGAACATTATGCTTATAACTGAGGTTCATCAAACCTGAGAATATTGTTTCTCAGAGTCTGAGGGTCCTTTAGGTGCTTTTTTTTGCAAATTCCAAGTGTGTTTTCTTGTGTCTCTGAGGAGAGGATGGAGTTTGGCCACACCACCATAAAGCACAGATCGGTGGAGCGTTGCAGTGATGTTAGTCCTTCTGTAGGTTTCTCCTATCTGCATATGATCATGGAGCTCAGCTCTAACCAAAGTCCTTCTCCATCAATTGCTCAGTTTGGCCAGGAGGCCAGCTCTAGGAAGAGTCTTGGTTGTTTCAAAATTCTTCCATCAAGGGTAACAGAAACGACATGCTTCTGTGAACCTTCCATGCTACAGACATTTTTCTGTACCTCAAAAGGGTTGTGCTCTGACATGCACTGTTACCTGTGGGACCTTATATAGACAGGTGTGTGCCTTTCCAAATCATGTCCAGTCAACTGAATTTAACACAGGTGGACTCCAATCAAGTTGTAGAGACGTCTCAAGGATGATCAGTGGAAACAGGATGCACCTGAGCTCAATTTTGATGTGAATACTTATGTGCATGTGATTTTTTTTGTTCTTTATGTTTAATAAATTTGCAAAGATTTCAAACAAACTTCTTTCACATTGTCATTATGGGGTATTGTTTGTAGAATTTTGAGGAAAATAATGCATTTAATCCATTTTGGAATATCAACATAACAAAATGTGGAAAAAGTGAAGCGCTGTGAATACTTTCCAGATGCACTGTACATCTTAGGTTATCTATCAAAGTTATTGTTGTGATATAATCTAGCTGAAAGCACATGCATTTTAAATAATGATAATACAATTATATAGAGCTCTTTTTAAAGTATACTCGGGCACAAAGAGACAAAAAAATCACAAAACAGTATAACAAACGCATAAACATAACAAAAGCAATATAATAAAACCAATAACACACCACATTAATCACATTAAAAGTAACCCTAAATGGTGGGTTTTGAGTAATTTGAACATAGACAAATCAGTACACTCTCAGATATGTTTTTCCCATTTATTTAATCCAAATATTTTAGAATGAATAAGGCCAGATGATGCATATTAACTTATTTATACAGAGAAGAAAGAAGATAAAGAGTCAAGGAAGAAAGTCCAAAAAAGTACAAACAGATGGTTAAATGTTTTAATTCAGTGCTTAAATAAGACCATCTGCACAAAAAGCATCATCAACAGTGTGATAAACATTTATTAGTAATGGTGCCTCTCAACACACATATGACAGGAGTGTTTGTCAGAAGAGAGATGCAATAAAACACATTTTTCAGAAACCTAAGACTAAGTGCAATAAATATTTCTAAACATTTGCGCTTTGTCCATAGGTCACTTGTGTGCTGCTCATGTGAAACTAGAAAATGTTGCAAGTGTGACTGTAATACTTCAAATCAACACATGATGGCGCCATATGTTTATATTTGATCCCCCAATCCCCAGCGATAAATCTGTTGCCATTACCATCCAGACACAGACGAAAAAAAGACGAATATTATAATACTTTATTTTACTTAAAATGTGATAGTTACTCATTCATGGACGGGTAGGAAAAAAATCTAAGCAGTAAGCCATTAACTTATTAATTTACACGTCTATTTTCGTAAATTAATCGGTCTGTCATCAGATGCCTCAGATACCATACCTTGCTTAAAATTCTTCACAAGTCAATTACTTTGGAAGAAAAATGCAAATTAATTAATAAAACTGATTTGGACATAATTCACAATTTTAAAAAAAATGTTGCCAAGGCAAAATCGTCTGAGCATCAATGAACCATGAATGAAATTTGAAGCATGAGCATGTAATGAAATACAAGAGACTATTGATTATTTAATTAGATATTTTTACCAGTCTACAAACTGCCAGCTTTGGTCATTTCTGAGGTGAATTATGCTTTTTCTTTGGTGATCCAGTCTTATATTAAGGTATTTTTATTTGAAGTTCATTTCATACATTACTCTATTTAAACACTGCCACATCACTGAATAGGTTTCAGTGTGGCTTGTTGCAATGTATCTATATGTCGTAAAGTATGAATAAGATGTTTTCTATTTCCCCAAGTGGATTAATTTTACATGTCTAAATGTAGGTAATGTGGCTTATGAGTGACATGTGACCAAACATGAATATGTTCTGGGGGGCTTTACCTTGGACAACAGCCACTGTGAAGAAGGACAAACACAAAGTGAGCTTCTGTAGGTAACCAACATTTATTTACCATTATCAACTTTACAATAAAACCAGTAACATCTTTAAACATTAGCAAAATAAAGAACAAAATTGGTCAAATGTATTTACAGAGACCAAAAAGCAGATCAAGGCTCACATTTAACACATAACAACTCTGCTTCTTTTAAAACTTCAAATGTGAACAAAGCAAGCTCAAATGTGTTTTTATTTCGTTTTGTTTTTTTAAAGCCAAGATGAAAATTAAAATGCGATTTCAAACAAACAAGACAAAGCCTTCTGGATATTTAAAATGGTTCTCTATACACCACAAAATACTTAAATTTGGATTAAAATATAGGAATGTAGAAAGTTGGCAAGTCTTTTTCGTCATTATATGTGGTGATGTTGATCTTGCGTAATTCATCGGTATAGTCGCATCTATTCGGTGGTGGGCTTGAAAGATGCTCCTCCTTGATCTCATCTCATCCTCAACTCACTCTTGCGTTGACATCCCGCTTCCAAGAGGTTTCGGCCTTCGCTCGGAATTCCAGATCTTTGAGCCATTAATCAGGGAAGTGAACTAGTGAATCTAGTCTGTCATTTGTTATTAATCTTGAAGAAAGTGGCACGAGGAGTCTTTTTTTCACATACATGTGTATATATACATATACATATATCCATGTATATATACATATGTATACATATACACATATATATAAATATATATTTTTTTTTTCTTGGAAAAACAGTTCACAAAGTCCTTTTGTGAAGTACAATCACTCTTTCTGTTCGGATGGTGCAGGTGTTGAGCTGGTCTCCTCTGTTGGTTTTGTGGGCTCTGCAGCAGCCTCTTCCTTGGGGGCAGCAGGTTCCTCAGCCTTGGCAGCAGGTTCCTCGGCCTTGGGGGTCTCGGCAGGGGCGGGGGTCTCCTCAGGCTTGGCCTCCTCCTCCTTCTCCTCAGCGGCCGCCCCATTCTCCTCGGGCTTCTCTTCGGCGGCCGGAGCGGCATCAGCGACAGCCTCTTCCTTCACCTCGGCGCTCTTCTTGTTCTTCTTCAGCGAGATGCCCTTGAATTTGAAGGAGTTCTTCAGGGAGAACTTCTTCTTCTTCTTTTTGGGGGTCTCCTTGGTGGCCTCGCCCTCGGGTTTAGCAGCCTCGGTGTCTCCTCAGCCTTGGCCTCCTCCTCCTTCTTCTCCTCAGCAGCCGCCCCGTTCTCCTCAGGCTTCTCTTCGGCAGCCGGAGCAGACTCAGCGGCAGCTTCTTCCTTCACCTCGGCACTCTTCTTGTTCTTCTTCAGCGAGATGCCCTTGAATTTGAAGGAGTTCTTCAGGGAGAACTTCTTCTTCTTCTTCTTGGGGGTCTCCTTGGTGGCCTCGCCCTCGGGTTTAGCAGCCTCTCCCTCAGCGGCAGGCGCAGGTTCGATGGCGTCGCCGGCTCCAGCCTCAGATTCCTTGGCTGCCTCCGCAGAACCGTTGGTGGTGGCGGCATCTCCCTCTGCTTTGGCAGAGACATCGCCATTGGTCTTAACGTGGCCGTTCTCCTGAGAAAGGAACATTAAATTGTCAGTTTAATAATGCAATACAAACCAACATGGATGAATATTTATTACGGGTCTACTATATATGTAGCAGGGCATTCCTTGAATCGTCGACGGACACATCAGTGACTCGTCACGTAAACCATGCATGTCTTCGAGGTGACGCCTTGCAGTAGCGCACACCGCCGCGCGAGGGCGATAGAGCCGCACACAACTCACACAATGCCAACCGAGACGGCAGCTTCGGAACAAAAGACTTGAGATCGAGCGAATTTCATTGAGCTTCATTCACTATTTATCCATCGACGATGGAATAACTACAAACGTCGATTTAAAAAAGTAACATAAAATATAAGTACCCTCATTGATAAGAATGGGGTTTAGTCGCATAAAACCCCAAAAGCTTGACCAAACACAAACCAACATGGATGAATATTTATTACGGGTCTACTATATATGTAGCAGGGCATTCCTTGAATCGTCGACGGACACATCAGTGACTCGTCACGTAAACCATGCATGTCTTCGAGGTGACGCCTTGCAGTAGCGCACACCGCCGCGCGAGGGCGATAGAGCCGCACACAACTCACACAATGCCAACCGAGACGGCAGCTTCGGAACAAAAGACTTGAGATCGAGCGAATTTCATTGAGCTTCATTCACTATTTATCCATCGACGATGGAATAACTACAAACGTCGATTTAAAAAAGTAACATAAAATATAAGTACCCTCATTGATAAGAATGGGGTTTAGTCGCATAAAACCCCAAAAGCTTGACCAAATGTGGACTCTCGCCTCAGTGTCTAGACTTTAAAGCCCGAGCGTCTGCATATTAAGACTCCACGCGCTTCACAGAAAAAAATCAAATCCGATTAAATATCACGACTGTAAAGAGAAAAAAACATAGTAAATAATTGATTATCTAAACAAAAACATGAAAAATGTATCTAGCTGAATATATGGAATACTATAAAAATAGAATGAAAAGGGGAAAATTTATTAAAAGCAATATATTATGTTCTAAAACCCCAATTACAACCAAATTTTCCAGATTGATCGCAACCCCCCGCTGATAACCCATGCATAGTGAATACGTGCAGCATCCTCCTACATGGGCATTAAATGGAGATCGCATGGCAACAACACCGACCGTATCCAAGCGCTAGAAACGGACTTTAAAGACAGAAAAAAAAAACGTGAACATGTAGAAAAAAATATATCCGTTTTTAAGCGCGAGACAGAAAACCGTGTCTGATCAGCCTAACGTAGTGCGATTTGCGTAACGTTAACGTTAATGCCTCACGAATGAAATCGCTCGGTTTTCCCGCGTGCCACGAGACATGCAATGATAAATAACACAGTGAATGGTAAGCTAGCATGTCTTTCTTTTTCACTACAAATCAGCGCCTTCTCTATTTTTCATCGCACTCAGAGCGATGGTTAAATCGCTGACGGTGATTTAGCAACTCTCGCTTGAAGCACTTGTTTGTCAGATGTGGGTGTGTCGCAGTGGAGATGAATTACCTGTCCGTTAGTCTTGACGGCAGTCGGGTCAGCATCGGCGGCTTTCCCCTCCACAGCCACTCCTCCCTTTGATGCCTGGGATCCCATTATTCTTGATGTGGTTTTAATGTAAATTAAAAAGAACTCAAATTCAGGTAGGTGGGAAAAAATTAATCCAGACCAACGGGCGTAACGTGCATCCAATGGCGCAGGAAAGTTGGTGATTTTTTTTTTCTTCTTCCTTTTATAAGGAAAACTTGAGAAGATCCACTCGTCTTCCAGCCGTGAGCGTCGAGGGCGACCTACTACTAGCAGTCCTAGTGAACAGCGCTTCAAGATAACCAAAGCCCCGCCCATGGGCGTGCCTCGCTAACGTGAACCAATCCGAAATACGGCCCCGCCCATTATTGAGCGGTCCATGTCCCACCTCTGTTGATTTCGCATTAGGTCCATAGAAATAAAAAAAAAATGGTATCAAACTGGAAAGAAGATGGAACCGTCAGGGCGACTTGTTGAATTATCTGGTTACTGAGAGCAAAGGGGTTTCAGTTTAATTGAACCCATTGTACTACACTCTAAAGCTAAAGCATTTAAGACTGGTGCCTGTAGTTCATTATGCTCGATTGACTGTCTTCAAGACGACACTACCATTTAATGATTAATATCAGTGCATACTTTCACCTACTTCTCTCATAAACAACCTGTATGCTTCATTAAACGGTTCATGCTCAATAGTGAACACTATAGAACTGAATTAACTGTTAGATTACACTGTACACTGCACTGTCTTTTATATTCTGGCTTCAGAACTCCAGTGTTGAATTAGAAATCAATGCATGTAAAAAATGATTTTTGCTTGAAATGTTGAAATTTATTATGTTTTACAATGAATTGCATAACATGCCATAAGCATAAATGTGAATAAACAACAGCAAAACACATGGAATAAATACTGCACCAAACAATGTTTTCATGTTAGCCACATTAATAAGTAACATGAATTTGCACCAAACTACTATAAAGTTTGATTGGACTCATGACCTTTGGCATTAAGAAAAGCTATGAGAAGAGACATCTCCTCCCTTTTAAAAGTTGATAAACCGATATATTTTATGATCCTGTCTGTATGATTTTATGGTTAGTTCATTTTATTATCTGCATTTAGCATGAGAACAGACCTGTGACCCATTTTGAGGCTAAGATCTAAGACTGTTTTATTGGTTCTCACTGTTTACATTGATAATCAGATCTTCTCAAAGTGCCACCAAGGATTCCCCGAGATATATTATACAACATATTAATCTTTCTCCCATTTTTCATTCTCTTTCTCCTCTCGTCACGTACCCTTCTTGTTTTGTTTTGTTTTCTCTTCGGCCTTGTAAATGACATAAAGTCTAAACTGTTTGTGGAGGAATGTGAGGCATGCAAACGCTCATGAAGAATGTTTCACCGCATCTGCATCACGCCACTTTCTCAGAATGTCCAGAACCTCAGGGAGGGGGATCGGGGCAGAATACGTTTTTTGTGTGTGTCAGATGAGAGAATGTAATGAATAAGCTCATATATTGAAACAGTCTCCTCTTCTTCTCCAGGGAGAGAGTTGGGGGGGTTGGGTGTGATGGAGTGAAGAGAAGGAGGGGGGAGTTTTCTTGTGCCCAGAGCTTTTGTGATGTGGTTCATTTTCTTGATGACGGGTCAGGACACATCACCTCATCATCCATGCGTCAGACTCTCGCTTTCCCCTTTCCTATTGGCTGAAAGGCCTTTATTGTCGCCAGATCATTCGAAAGTTGGAGGGAAGAGTAAATGGCCGGCGTCCTCCACAGTGAGGCCTGCAGTTTACACCTTCCATACAGCAGAGACTCTTCTTTAGCCTGGCGTTTCAATCCCTGTGGAGATGCACGGCCAGACAACAAATAGCTCCTGCAGGAGCAACATCTCACATATGAATGTCAATGGGTGTGTTGATATGCCAATGATAGGCCCATCAGACCAGGCAGGGCAGGTGAGAACTGGTTTTCAGTTACCGTTGAGCTTTGTGACTGTTTTGACCACAGCAGGGAGCGAGAGAGGAGGATGGTGATGGTGTGGATGCGGGGGTTGGTTGCCCTAAAGCATTATGGACTCAACTGAAACTAGATGCTGACTTTACAGAGTCCAGTGCAGGGAACGCTGGGGGAAATTTGCCAAGGAAAGAAGAAATGACACATTCAAGTCTCATAGAATTGTTCCCAGCCAAAGCAGAGTTTTTTGGTAGGCTCAGTGGTTACCACTGTGACCTTTAGGTCAAGTGAGCAGAGTTCACATTCCTCTTGAGTTTCCCAGATCCCCCTTGGTGCCTTTAACCGGCTTCTGAGCTGATGTGCTGCCCATCTCGGTGGCGATATCTCAATATTTATCAGTCTTTTGTTACATGTGTCATGTAAGAACTAAAACACAATCAAGACATGTTTCCCATGTGGTGTCACTTCTTTTAATTTCGATGCAAAAACAGAGCAATACATCAAATTAAACAGCAATTAATGTAGCCTACATTCAAAAATCAATTATACTCACCAAGGCTGCATTTATTTGATCAAAAGTACAGTAATATTGTGAATTATGATTACAATTTAAAATGACAATTTTTCTAATTGAATTTTCAGCATCATTGCTATTAATAGTTTTCTTTGATGATTAGAACGTTTTAACTGCGCTTATTTGAATAGTAATCTTTTATTACAGACGTCTTTACTGTCACTTTTGCATCCTTGTTATATAAAACTATTAATTTCCTAAATAAAAAAATAAACAAATGTCTTTCTTACCCCAAACCTTGGTGTAGTGTAATTCATTCCAAAAATCGTTAAAATATGAATAATGTTACACGGAAATGTGATATTTTTGAGTGATGGGAAAAGTTGCCAGAGATCAAAGATCAGACGTGTGAAAGACTTTGAACTGATTCATAAAAATTAATCAAACTTTAACAGTTTAATTCTGAGGTGCTACTGAAACATCTAAACTCCCTCTCACAGTTGGGAATCACAAGACAAGGAAGAACTGTAAAAAAAAATAAAAAATTAAAATATAGTCTAACGACAGGGACTTAATGACTAAAAAAAGGTAAAATATGTACAATGTTGATACATGCTATATATACAGTACATATATACATTCTGCCCCGCCGACTCTCTTTAAGATAAAAGGCTGTGGTTTTCTGTGCATCCAAGATTTTAAAAATCTACATTTAGATCTTGGAAAGCTTGTGGAGAGAATCATTCCATCCACAGCAAGAGATGCAACTATAGATGGGCAGATAACCCAAAACATGTCTCTGTGTGTCACGCATGAAACACGGGCTAAACAACAGCATGCTCTCAGGAGCATGTGAGCTCTAGCGTGTGATCGATTCGAGCCACGATAATTATATAGGTTATGTTATTTTGTATAAGACCAAGGGCAAGACTCCATGACTCAGCAGAAGACACCGCACTCAGGGTCCCTTCGGGTGTGAGAGGCGAGAGCTTTGACACAGAGTGCACTTTTAAACTTTAAACTCAGCTGTCTGGAAGAGAAGTCAGCACATGTTGTTGCTCCGGTGTCCTCTGAGCAAACTTCGCCCCCGATGGAAGTGAGAGCACGGAGGAGGACATCAAGAGGAGGTGCATGACCCACTCCAAACTCTGTCTATTTCTGATGCTTAATAGCATATATCTCTCTCTCTAAGATACGGCCTAGGGGCAGTTGACTGGTTTCTGCTATACTCGACGTGGGTCATCTTATCTCTTTCTTGTTTTTTTCTTCACAACACTCAATGGCCCTTTTTGTTTGGTTGCCCAGATTTCATGCCTGAACACAGAGTGAGATTTATATCCTCAAAAGGCCTTATTGTTCTCCATTCAGAAGGCAACTGATGAGCATCACAAGCTGGGATGAGGGGAGGGAAGGGAGAGAGAGAGAGAGAGAGCCAGGAGAGATATGTAACATTGTATTGCTTAATAAATCGATGTATCACAAATTACTCACTCAATACAGTTTCACACGTCGACAAGTTTACACAAACATCCCTTTTTCATCTTCCTATTAACCGAAAGATTTGACTAAACAGTTTTGCCAGCTGTGGAAAATTTCTGTGTTGCAAAAGAATGGTGCCATTTTAGCATTTTTTTTTCTTCTGAATTTTCTTTTTTTTGTAGTTTTTTTGTGAGTTTCCACACCAGAGGTGACTTTTAGCTCATTAAATGTACTCTGCTATTATCCAAAACATGTCTGCTGCTTTAATCTGGCCGCCGTCATCGATCAGTAAGACGAGATAAGAATCTCCGGAGACAATGGCAGCATATGGCATGGCTTTTTAAGAGACAGATGTTCAACTCAGGCAAAAATGAAGGCAAGAAAATAATCTTGACTTTAGCTTTGAGCCTTAGTATGCTGGAGAGTCAAAAGGCCAAAAGGTCACTCAGCTCTGGGACGTTTTCTTAGATGTTTCGGTTAAGGCCTGACTAGCATGTCACAATAATAAACTATCTGGTCTGGAAACAAAGTTTAGAGAGCTGCACCACACGTTACCCTATGTGCAGCTCCTCATCCTCCAGGTCTTGATGCAGTTAAAACATATCAGTTTATCACATAAAAAGTGTTTTGTAATCAGTGACAACAAATTTGAATATGCAGAATCGGACAGGACAGGACAAAAGAGTTCAACCAAAAATGAAAGTTTTGTCATCAAGATGTTCCAAAAGGCATTTTGAAAAATGTGGATCTTTCTTTGTTCATACAGTGAAAGTCGATGTTGTTTAATGTTGTTTTAGACCCAATTGGTAAGGACAAAAACAAACAAAAAAAAATTATTCAAAATTGTTTTGTGTTCAACAGAACAAAGTCATAGATGTTTTGAACGACATGGGGGCGAGTAAATGATGAGACTTTCTCTTTTTTATTTTTTATTTTTTTTCAATTCTCCAAACGCAAAGCTCATTTTTCATCTACCTTCATGTAACTTTTTTTTTTTTGAGCTTAACAGCCTATTGTCACTATATGATTTGTGTATGGAAAAGAGCAGCATGAACATACTTTGAAATATCTTCTTTTGTGTTCTACATAAGAAAGAATCTTTCTTAAATAAATAAATAGATATTTCTTAACACTTTAGATTATAAGACTATTCACTATTAACTAGCTGTTCACTATTAACTAGTTGCTTGTTGGCTGTTTATCAGTACTTATAAAGCACATATTAAAGGGTTAGTTCACTCAAAAATGAAAATTAGCCCATAAATTACTTACTCTCAAGTCATCCTAGGTGTATATGACTTTCTTCTTTCAGACAAATCCAGTCGGAGTTATATTAAAAATGGTCTCCACAGTGAGGCCTGCAGTTTACACCTTCCATACAGCAGAGACTCTTCTTTAGCCTGGCGTTTCAATCCCTGTGGAGATGCACGGCCAGACAACAAATAGCTCCTGCAGGAGCAACATCTCACATATGAATGTCAATGGGTGTGTTGATATGCCAATGATAGGCCCATCAGACCAGGCAGGGCAGGTGAGAACTGGTTTTCAGTTACCGTTGAGCTTTGTGACTGTTTTGACCACAGCAGGGAGCGAGAGAGGAGGATGGTGATGGTGTGGATGCGGGGGTTGGTTGCCCTAAAGCATTATGGACTCAACTGAAACTAGATGCTGACTTTACAGAGTCCAGTGCAGGGAACGCTGGGGGAAATTTGCCAAAGAAAGAAGAAATGACACATTCAAGTCTCATAGAATTGTTCCCAGCCAAAGCAGAGTTTTTTGGTAGGCTCAGTGGTTACCACTGTGACCTTTAGGTCAAGTGAGCAGAGTTCACATTCCTCTTGAGTTTCCCAGATCCCCCTTGGTGCCTTTAACCGGCTTCTGAGCTGATGTGCTGCCCATCTCGGTGGCGATATCTCAATATTTATCAGTCTTTTGTTACATGTGTCATGTAAGAACTAAAACACAATCAAGACATGTTTCCCATGTGGTGTCACTTCTTTTAATTTCGATGCAAAAACAGAGCAATACATCAAATTAAACAGCAATTAATGTAGCCTACATTCAAAAATCAATTATACTCACCAAGGCTGCATTTATTTGATCAAAAGTACAGTAATATTGTGAATTATGATTACAATTTAAAATGACAATTTTTCTAATTGAATTTTCAGCATCATTGCTATTAATAGTTTTCTTTGATGATTAGAACGTTTTAACTGCGCTTATTTGAATAGTAATCTTTTATTACAGACGTCTTTACTGTCACTTTTGCATCCTTGTTATATAAAACTATTAATTTCCTAAATAAAAAAATAAACAAATGTCTTTCTTACCCCAAACCTTGGTGTAGTGTAATTCATTCCAAAAATCGTTAAAATATGAATAATGTTACACGGAAATGTGATATTTTTGAGTGATGGGAAAAGTTGCCAGAGATCAAAGATCAGACGTGTGAAAGACTTTGAACTGATTCATAAAAATTAATCAAACTTTAACAGTTTAATTCTGAGGTGCTACTGAAACATCTAAACTCCCTCTCACAGTTGGGAATCACAAGACAAGGAAGAACTGTAAAAAAAAATAAAAAATTAAAATATAGTCTAACGACAGGGACTTAATGACTAAAAAAAGGTAAAATATGTACAATGTTGATACATGCTATATATACAGTACATATATACATTCTGCCCCGCCGACTCTCTTTAAGATAAAAGGCTGTGGTTTTCTGTGCATCCAAGATTTTAAAAATCTACATTTAGATCTTGGAAAGCTTGTGGAGAGAATCATTCCATCCACAGCAAGAGATGCAACTATAGATGGGCAGATAACCCAAAACATGTCTCTGTGTGTCACGCATGAAACACGGGCTAAACAACAGCATGCTCTCAGGAGCATGTGAGCTCTAGCGTGTGATCGATTCGAGCCACGATAATTATATAGGTTATGTTATTTTGTATAAGACCAAGGGCAAGACTCCATGACTCAGCAGAAGACACCGCACTCAGGGTCCCTTCGGGTGTGAGAGGCGAGAGCTTTGACACAGAGTGCACTTTTAAACTTTAAACTCAGCTGTCTGGAAGAGAAGTCAGCACATGTTGTTGCTCCGGTGTCCTCTGAGCAAACTTCGCCCCCGATGGAAGTGAGAGCACGGAGGAGGACATCAAGAGGAGGTGCATGACCCACTCCAAACTCTGTCTATTTCTGATGCTTAATAGCATATATCTCTCTCTCTAAGATACGGCCTAGGGGCAGTTGACTGGTTTCTGCTATACTCGACGTGGGTCATCTTATCTCTTTCTTGTTTTTTTCTTCACAACACTCAATGGCCCTTTTTGTTTGGTTGCCCAGATTTCATGCCTGAACACAGAGTGAGATTTATATCCTCAAAAGGCCTTATTGTTCTCCATTCAGAAGGCAACTGATGAGCATCACAAGCTGGGATGAGGGGAGGGAAAGGAGAGAGAGAAAGAGCCAGAAGAGAGATGTAACATTGTATTGCTTAATAAATCGATGTATCACAAATTACTCACTCAATACAGTTTCACACGTCGACAAGTTTACACAAACATCCCTTTTTCATCTTCCTATTAACCGAAAGATTTGACTAAACAGTTTTGCCAGCTGTGGAAAATTTCTGTGTTGCAAAAGAATGGTGCCATTTTAGCATTTTTTTTTCTTCTGAATTTTCTTTTTTTTGTAGTTTTTTTGTGAGTTTCCACACCAGAGGTGACTTTTAGCTCATTAAATGTACTCTGCTATTATCCAAAACATGTCTGCTGCTTTAATCTGGCCGCCGTCATCGATCAGTAAGACGAGATAAGAATCTCCGGAGACAATGGCAGCATATGGCATGGCTTTTTAAGAGACAGATGTTCAACTCAGGCAAAAATGAAGGCAAGAAAATAATCTTGACTTTAGCTTTGAGCCTTAGTGTGCTGGAGGGTCAAAGGCCAAAGGGTCACTCAGCTCTGGGGCGTTTTCTTAGATGTTTCGTACAAGGCCTGACTAGCATGTCACAATAATAAACTATCTGGTCTGGAAACAAAGTTTAGAGAGCTGCACCACACGTTACCCTATGTGCAGCTCCTCATCCTCCAGGTCTTGATGCAGTTAAAACATATCAGTTTATCACATAAAAAGTGTTTTGTAATCAGTGACAACAAATTTGAATATGCAGAATCGGACAGGACAGGACAAAAGAGTTCAACCAAAAATGAAAGTTTTGTCATCAAGATGTTCCAAAAGGCATTTTGAAAAATGTGGATCTTTCTTTGTTCATACAGTGAAAGTCGATGTTGTTTAATGTTGTTTTAGACCCAATTGGTAAGGACAAAAACAAACAAAAAAAAATTATTCAAAATTGTTTTGTGTTCAACAGAACAAAGTCATAGATGTTTTGAACGACATGGGGGCGAGTAAATGATGAGACTTTCTCTTTTTTATTTTTTATTTTTTTTCAATTCTCCAAACGCAAAGCTCATTTTTCATCTACCTTCATGTAACTTTTTTTTTTTTGAGCTTAACAGCCTATTGTCACTATATGATTTGTGTATGGAAAAGAGCAGCATGAACATACTTTGAAATATCTTCTTTTGTGTTCTACATAAGAAAGAATCTTTCTTAAATAAATAATTAGATATTTCTTAACACTTTAGATTATAAGACTATTCACTATTAACTAGCTGTTCACTATTAACTAGTTGCTTGTTGGCTGTTTATCAGTACTTATAAAGCACATATTAAAGGGTTAGTTCACTCAAAAATGAAAATTAGCCCATAAATTACTTACTCTCAAGTCATCCTAGGTGTATATGACTTTCTTCTTTCAGACAAATCCAGTCGGAGTTATATTAAAAATGGTCTTTGATCTTTCAAGCTGTTTCATGGCACTCAGCGGGTGTTGCATGCATCAGTCCAAAAGAAGTTAAATAAAAAGTGCCCATCCATAAAAAAAGTGTCTCACACGGCTCCGGGGGGTGAACAAAGGCCTTCTGTAGCGAATCGAAGCGTTTTTGTAAGAAAAATATCCATAATCAAAATGTAATAATCACTTTAATGTAGCTTGCACTCACTGTTGTAAAGGGAAGCAGTTCCGGGCGGAAGACCTCTGAGGTCAGTGCTGCGCATGTGCTGGTGAGTCTCGTGAAAACCAGCGTTTGTTAACAGGATCAAAGGAAGCAAAGTTTCCTTACTTTAGCAAAAGAAAACCAGTCTCCTCTTGGCTTA
>NW_015634501.1:455474-457750 GCF_001515625.1 Sinocyclocheilus rhinocerous
AGTAAAACGCAGCCTAATTTTCATTTTTGGGTGAACTAACCCTTTAATGCCTTATTCTGCATGACCATATTCTAAATCCCTTGATCCTACCCCATACCTAAACTTAAAGGGGTCCTATTATGCTCTTTTACAAAGTCTTTTTTTTAATTTTGTTTTGGGGGTGTACTAGAACAGGCTCTCATACTAGGTTGTGGCATGAACGGCTCGAATAGTTCCTGTATAGACCCCTTTAACTACTACAACAACTATCTTTCTTACTATCAATAAGCAGCAAATTAGGATTTTATTGAGGAAAATGTTCCCTAATCTAACATGTTTTGGTGAACTTTCCATTTAAGCCAGGACTTTTCATCATTACCAACAGTAAAGTCCCTAAACGAGGGACTTTAATCCATCAAACATTCCTTTCAGTTCCATTGAAAGGAACATGTATTTCAGTGCACCAGCACTTGGCAAATGTTTGTTCCGCATTGACACTGACCCTGGAAAACACCTGCTGTCCCCACACGTACTATAAGAAGTATTCGTGATGCTGTGGCAGATACGCACCCCACCTGTGTTTGCAAACTAACTGACACGTGGTTAAAGCCTAAGGTGCTTTCTGCGCCGAGACATTCACTGGGAATCCCTCAGATGAGTTCATTATTGCGACATTTACTCTCAGAGCGTGGCGTTCACTTTCGCTTGTCACATTACAGCTGTGTCAGTTTCTGCTTTTAATTTCCTTTTTTGTGTAACCTCCCCACAACGGGCTACATCAGCAGTATCTGGGAAATCCCAGAGGGCAAATTCCAGCAAATATGCCAATTAGCCATTAAACAGAGTGAGATCAAATTTACACGGGCATTTCTGCCTCAGTAAGTACCAAGCTATTCATTGAGCGGAAGGTCCTATATTACATTAGAGGCGACTGTTGGCCATCTAATAGTGTTTACTTCGTATTTGCGCGCTCATTCCGCGACAGCCGAGCCCTTCTCGATAACCCACCGGTTTAAATCACAAAACAAGGTGGATTTGTTATTTAAATGTTATTATCTACCACCTATCTCACATTCTCCTGATCACTAACGAGTCACACAATGGCCCTCATGTCCTTTCGCATGGAGACACTGAAGCGTCTTACGTCTTACTGCAATCTCCAAATGAGAAAAATGGTTTGTTTACTGCATGGAGGAGAGATACTGTGAATTGAATTACGAAACTGCTCAAGCTGTCTGTGCATTGTGAACAGATGCATGTCTTTCACATGCTGCTGCTCTCTGGCCCCCTTCACACCTGGTTTTCGGTGATTGGAACATAATCGTATTTAACTGCATTAAAAGCCAGGTCACAACGTATCGTGATCGAATCAATGAAACCACATTCAGAGGTGGTCAGGGATGGATTCTGGCCATATTGCACAAATATGAGTTAAAACGAATTAATTTTCACTATCTGCATGTAACTACATCAGTAAGATGCCATACAGAGGTTCTGCTACAAGTAATACTTATCTGTCAGACCGGGTTGTCATGTTTTTTTTTAGTCTTATCCAATTGGCTCTTCTTATTGTTCTTTTCTTGCAATGTGAAAAAGACAATATAAACATATATCTTGCAATCTGATCACCTGATTAAATAAACAATATCCAATTAATTATTGGAGCTATCCATGTACTATCCAGATACAAAATGCATGTTAATGTCAGGCATAAAAGGGACTTCTCCCTGTCTCTCTCTCAGAAACCTCACACACCTCTGGTTTCACCTACCACATGAAACCACTGTATTCACGGTGTAATTCTGAGAACTGTGATTCTCCTTGTGTATAGACACTGCCACGAATAGCCTGAGGCTAGAGATTGATACAAGGAGTACAATGCAGACACAGGTGAATCAGGAGATAACATGCAGGCCAGCCAGAGTGTTCCAGGCACTGCCATTTTGATGGACAGTTGGCAGAATGGATTTAGGTGCACAGGCCAACCACCTTCCAAATCCCCTTGCCATTATTGAAAAAAAAGAAAGAAAAAAAAAGAATCTCTGTCCATCTTCGGTCCATCACCATTCTCCTTATTTTAAAGGGGTCATATGATGCGATTTCAAGTTTTCCTTTCTCTTTGGAGTGTTACAAGCTGTTTGTGAATAGATAAGATCCCTAAAGTTGCAAAGACCAAAGTCTCAAACCCAAAGAGATATTCTTTATAAAAGTTAAGACTGGTCCACGCCCTCCTAAAACGCCTCGTTTAAACACGCCCCACATATCTACCTCACTATGTGAAAATATTTGCATAATGC
>NW_015634501.1:476938-491150 GCF_001515625.1 Sinocyclocheilus rhinocerous
TTTTTTATATTTAAAGAGTTTTTATATTTTATATATTCAAAGCGAGTTTTTTGGGTAGTGTAGAGTAGGGCTTGTTGTTTGTCTTTTCTCCGATCACAAATGCAGACATGGTTTTGTTTACGTGGCGCGATGCAACGCAATGCGTAAAAAGACAGTATAAGTCATTATAATGAGTAATTATGTCCCCACTGGATGCTACAAATGCCTCGTTTGTAATGGGTTTTAATGTTTTTGTCTCGTCGCTCTGGCCGGACACGGCATCACAGTATGGTAGGGGTGTAACATTTCCGTCACACGCTTGAGGTATTTGGCCAATCACAACGCACTGGATAGCTGGTCAATCAGAGCACACCTCGCTTTTCAGACCGATTAGTTTTGTAAAAATCGACGCGTTTCAGAAAGGCGGGCATAGAGGAGAAACAATAATGTACGGTATGTGGAAAATGATGTGTTTTTTGAACCTTAAACCGCATAAACACATTTCATTACACCAAATACACAAAATAATGTTCTTTTTAGCAGCATCATATGACCCCTTTAATGGTTTTGCTCCTTTCCCCAATTTCTCCTCTCTGATTCTCATCTTGCACTAGAACTGGGAGAGGAAGGGAGAAACGTGAGGACGTGGGCTAAATCTACTCACATGTATCTAAAGGTTATTTTTATTTTCCTGCGTGGGGCAGAGCTCCCCCCACACACACATTCACCCACACACACAAGCACATGAGGAAGTGAATGAGCCATTATAGGAAACACATCCACATTCAGCAGACACATCCGATCAAAGGTAGTTTGCATAATAAATGATTGTTTTTGAGTTTTACAATCATAAGCAAAATTTACAGTGAAATTAATTCAGATTGTTATTGTTTATAGGGATGTTTATTATACTTTAAGGTTAGTGATTTAAACAAATACCCTAACCTTAAATTGTAACTGCCAAAAACACCCAGAAACACCTTAGTAATACCATACCAACGACCCATTACACCCAGGTGATGCCTTAGCAACTAAACACCCTAGTAATGTCCTAGAAACCACCCAAAACACCCTAACAATGCCTCAGATGCCTTATTATCCTAGAAAATCCTAGAAACACCCTAGTAATGCCCTAGCAACCACCAAGAAAACCCTAAAAATACATTGGATAACCTAAAATCCTAGAAACACCCTAGTAATGCCCTTGCAACCACCCAGAATACCCTAACAATGGCTTAGATACCTTAATATCCTAAAAAACCCCTAGTAATGCCCTAGTAACCACCCAGAACACTCTTAACAATGCCTTGGATGCCCTAAAATCCTAGAAACACCATAGTAATGCCCTTGCAACCACCCAGAACACCCTAACAATGGCTTAGATACCTTAATATCCTAGAAACACCATAGTAATGCCCTAGCAACCACTCAGAACACTCGAACAATGCCTTGGATGCCCTAAAATCCTAGAAACACCCTAGTAATGCCCTAGTAACCACTCAGAACACCATAACAATGGCGTAGATACCTTAATAATCCTAAAAACACCCTAGTAATGCTCTAGCAACCACCCAGAACACTCTAACAATGCCTTGGATGCCCTAAAATCTTAGAAAACACCCTAGTAATGCCCTAGCAACCACCCAGAACACCCTAACAATGGCTTAGATACCTTAATATCCTAGAAACATCCTAGTAATGCCCTAGCAACCACTCAGAACACTCTAACAATGCCTTGGATGCCCTCAAATCTTAGAAAACACCATAGTAATGCCCTAGCAACCACACTATACACTCTAAGAAATGCTGGGTTGTTTCAACCCAACTTTAGGTCAAATATGGACTAACCCAGCTGTTGGGTTCAATTTTTAAAACAACCCAGCTTTTTTTTTTAGAGTGTAACAATGCCTTAGATACCTAAATATCCTAAAAATGCCATAGTAATGCCATAGAAATGTATTTTTACACCCTTGTAATGTCTTTGCAAATCAGAACCAGAACACCCAAGATCAGCCACCAAAAATATCCTATAAACATCCTAATATTGCCCTAGCGTCCACTCAGAGCACCATACTAATGACATAACAACCACTCACAGCACCTAATAATGCCTTAGCAACCACCAAGCACACCATAGAAACATCTTAGTAATGCTCTCGCAACTACCTAGAACACCATAGAAACACCCTTGTAATGTCTTAGCAAATTAGAACCAGAACATAACAGTTATGCCTAAGCAACTACCAAGAACACCCTAACAACAATCCAGAATGTGTAAAAACATTTAAACCACCTTAGCAACCCTAGCAGCCACCCTCAGTCAGTCATTCTGGATACTTTTACACGTTCAAACACTAGTCACGTTACTTACTGTTGATCACATATAAAATTATGATTTGTTTGTAAGACTATCTGGCTTGCAGTGCACAACTGATTCATTTTAAACACATCAACCTGTTGTTAAGTTTCGATTACGCTGTGTGTTTTGGGTACGTGCATTTGCGTGGCTCACACAAACAAGCCTGTTTACAGCTGTTGGCGTAGTAATAAGGTCAGTGGCGTGCTCACGTGTCAGAAAGGATTTGCACTAGCGCTTCACCGTTTACCAGCGCTGTGGACACAGAATTGTGTAACCCAATTTGTGAATGTGTGATCTTACATGTGGGCGTGTGGAGAGTGCTAACACTTGTGCTTGCAGATATACAGGCTACGTGCTCACTTTGTTATCACTGGATGAGACAAAATGACCGAATGAATGACACCGTAACAGTTGTAAATAAAACATACTAGATTATTAAAAGTCTTTCTACTTCAAAACGTAACTTTTAATTCAATGTTACTTGTACTAGCAATTTCTGAGTGGAAAGTGTTTCTACATAATTTTTTCTTCAGTATTCGCCGCATACAAGAACCAAACCAGCCAGTTCTCTCTAACCCTGGAGGCTGCAGAGTCAGACACCTTCATTGACAGAAAAGAAGAAAGCACTCCCGCTGACCGCATCGCACGGCGCTTCACTGCCCAGCACAGTTTGGCGTTTTTAAGGGTGATGTCCAACATGAAAGCACGAGGGAGGGAGAGAGAGAACAGTGATGCCGAATAACACGATGGCACACTGACCCAGTAATGCTGCAGCTGCACTGCCAGTGGGCCTGCTCTGCCCTACTGAACCGCACTGATTCTCCCCCCGCACTAAACCCGTACACACACATTCACACCCAGCTGTCGCTTATTTTGTCTGCTCATAATAACCCCCTATTAGATGCACAATGATAAAGATAGTGTAAAAAGAAGACAGAGCTGTTTAAGAGCTGACACACTGCTTTAACACAGCTCGGTTATGAGCGCGGAAAACACAGCCTTCCTTTCCATCGCAGCACAAAGAAACAAAATGGAGGGGCGACTGGCGACGTGCAGAAAAGGCAGGCATCTAAATGATGGAGCCGTGACTTTTGAGCCCGAATGCTCTTATAGAGAATAGTGTGCTTTGGCGACCAAGCTGTGGACTTTCTGGACAGAGAGATAAGCTTGATTTTGGTTGACAGAGGCTAAATCTAATTAATGGCAAACGAACAGAGCAGTAACCCTCTCTTGTATATGGTGGTGTGTGTGTATTAAGAGAGCGAGGGGATAGTGTTTGAATGATTTTGGGGTGAAGAGCATCGTCTCTCCTGCCAAGAGCAGTAATGAGAGATACTTTCATCTGTGTTCTTGTCTTCTCTATGTTCAGTATGGATTATCGTGTCATTCTTATGTTTTTGAAATAAGACTCTTATGCTCACCAAAGCAGCATTTATTTGATCAAAGATACAGTGAAAACAGTAATATTGTGAAATATTATTCCGATTTAAAATAACAGGCTTCTATTGTAATATATTTTACAATGTAATTTATTTCTGTGATGACAAAGCTGAATATTTTCAGCATCATTACTCCAGTCTTCAGTGTCTCATGATCCTTCAGAAATCATTGCAATGTACTGATTTGCGGTTCAAGATTTTTAAATCATTGTTGAAATTTAGTATTTTTAGGATTTTTTTTGGGGTAAAATTTTAAATGTCTTTACTGCCATTTTTGATCAATTGAATACATCCTTGCTGAATAAAAGTAATTAAAAATAAAGTAAGCAAAGCTTTTAACCCATACCTTGGTGGAGAGACATGCTAGTCACTTGCTAATCATGCTATTAACATGCTAGAAACATGTTAACGACATGTTAGTCACTTGCTAATCATACTAACGACGTGCTAGTCACTTGCTAGTCATGCTAGCAACATGCTAGTCACTTGCTAATAATGCTAACATGACAGCGACATGCTACTCACTTGCTAATCATGCTAGCAACATGCTAGTTACTTGCTAATAATGCCAGCAACATGCTAGCGACATGCTAATCATGCTGGAAACATGCTAGCGAAATGCTAGTAACTTGCTAATCATGCTAACAACATACTAGTCACTTGCTAATCATGATAGCAACATGCTAGTTGACTATTTCTTATCTATCTATTTTTCTATCTGTCTGTCTATTTATCTATCTATTTTTCTGATAGATTGTATTGCCTTCAAAACTTTAAAACTACTTCAAATTATTTAAAACTGAAAACCCTCAAACTTTAAGCTTTTAAAACTACTTCAAACTTTCTGGCTAGGCTTTTTCAAGCCACCTTAAAGTGTATCTACAAACTTTACTATCTAGTTGGTGTCTGTGTTGCTTTTTTGTGGATAAGTTATGTAGTAAGTTATATCATTTTTCAACTCTCAAATCAGTGAAAACACAGGCGGTTTTCTGAGAGAGGTTCTGTCTGTCATTTTGGTTGCTTACTCTTGCGTTTCCCTGAGCATGCACAGTTAATTGCGTTTTCAAACTCCACTAATGGCTCTTTTCTATAAAGTGTGTAGTAAAGTTCCCCATGAGCAGCATTCGGTTTTTATGATGAGCGGCACCAGCGCTCCCTTTGCCTCTTTTTGCTTTCCTCAAAGAAATGCAGAACAAACGATGCAGTGAGAGTGGGCCATTATTAGCTCTTTTATGCATATGGAAACTATGTCAAAGGTTCTCTCTCTACTCAATGTGAATGGCAGCCAAAGTAGGTCACCAACCAAAATTTGAGGGAGAGCAAACCTCATGGCAAAGCATCTCGAGAGATGAGCCAGGAGATGTCTGGAAAGCCGCCCCGTCCCTCCGCGTTGGAGGACATCACAAACCGTGGCTGCATATTAACCCTGAAATGACACTGAAGCCTTTGGGATGATTTCCTCTCACTTATGCTGCGATAACAAAACAGCTGGTATCACTCGGTATGGCGCGGTGCCATCACAAAAATAATCAGCTCAGAAGAGGAAGTGGCTACATGGAGGATCTGAGGAAGTAGCCCTGTTGGGGACTGTCACAACAGTTTGCTATTTTCATAATGGTTGTAGGCCTGCTGTATCTGCGGATGCAAATGCTGCTTCAAAGTGACCACATGCTGGCTTGCCTCTAAAATCTGGCCTCGTTAACCCCGCTCTTCACAGGGGTGCGAGACTGAGCACCACCAGCCAGTGCGTTTGTTAGCACAGGTTTCGGTTGATCAGTGGTGACCCGGGCGAATTTGAGAATTGGATGAATGCTTATGTGGCAAAGTGCGTTCTGGGCAATCCGCACTTGCCCTCCTTTGCCAGCACTCGGGTTTGACCTCTCTAAAAGCCATGGTCATAGACTCATTGTCAATACAGTCCCCTAATTAGACAACAGCTCAATCCAAATGACTGTTTACCAAAGCTTATAGATTTAATTAAACGTTCAAGCCCTTTTCAATGACAATGATTGTGCGGAGCTGGTACAACAGTATGCTTTGTGAGACAGTCATTAAAACTCTCTTTATGGGACAGTGAGTGGGGGGAGATGCAAAAGCGGTTGAGCTCTCTGGCTTCGGAGCGAGCCTTAAACAAGTCGGGCTTTGTGAAGTTGGCGTCTTTGAAGTGAGCGAGATGCACTGACAGTCCCGAGCAGGAAGGCTGCCGCGAGCTCATCCCTGTTTTGTCCCTCCCACAATCCTTTGCTCCTCAGATAAGATTGCCTGATTTCAGATATTGTCAAAATGCCCTGTAGGAATCTCACTGTCCTACTGGGGTTACTAATAACGTCTGGAGATTGTGTTCAGACTCATCAAATCATAAAAAGGGGCTGGGTGCAGGCATGTTCAGAGTACAGGATGAGAAGCCCTATCAACGTGCAGAAAAACACAGGAATATGTGCATAGAAATAGCAATAGTTGGGTCATGCTATGAAACTGGTGCTTGAAAGATGATTTTTAAAGGGATGGTTCATTGCAATTTCACTTTTTTAACGTTAGTTAGTGTCTAATGTTGCTGTTTGAGCATAAACAATATCTGCAAAGTTACAAAGCTGAAAGTTCAATGCAAACGGAGATATCTTCTCTTAAAATTCTGGCAGTTTAATGCCTACAAAAACGGCTGGTAGGGACTACAACAAGTTACTTCCCGGGTTCGTGACATCACAAACCCAGATAAACCCCGCCCTCGGGAAAAGGCAGCAAAGGGGGCGAGGCCATGCTGCGCTGCTTCAGAGAAGATGAAGAGAAAACTAGAGGTGCATCTATTCATATATGAATCGCGATTCTGTCTTCTAATGATTCTAATGGATTCACAAGTTTCAAAATCAATGTTCTAAAGCAGCAGTTATTAATACTGTTCCTCGCGTCACCCTGCTCTACACACGCTCTGCATCTCTCTCTCTCTCTCTCTCTCTCTATATATATCTCTCTCATTCAGCTCACCTCCAACAATGAACAATGAGCCTAGAAAAAACCCAGTGAACCACCCCTTTAAGTAAATTTAAACATTCAATCAAATAAATAACGCCACTAAGTGATAATAAATTGTGTTGCACCATCTCAAGCTAAATTAAAATTGGTATATAATTATGCCTTCGGAAAAGTAACAGGACTGACAGTTTTACAGTGTAATTTTAAATGGCAAAGCTTGTACTTAAGGCTATGAAAGACATACTAGAAATAATATTTTATGCTGATATTTCCACTGAAATCCATTTTTCATATCATTTGCTTATGGTAACAGGGTTGACATTTTAGGATCACATTTGCTTACCCTTAAAGAGTTCACTCCCTGAAAGAATGATTTTGTCATTATGATTTTTTTAAAAGTACTTTAAATAGGGGTAAAAACTATGGTAACTGGGTTGACATCACAGGGACAAAAAAGGCTTATTAGTAATGCAAGTAAAATCTAATTATGTACGGTAGAGAAAAAAAAAAGGTTTAGTTAAAATTGGCATATTTATATTAAAGAGATATGAACTACCATTCAAGTTTGGGGTCAGTAAGATTTTTTTATTTATTTAAAGAAATTAATAGTTTTATTCAGCAAGAACACAATAAATTGATAAAGAATTACAGTAAAGACCTTTATAATGTAACAAAATATTTCAAATAAATGCTGCACTTCAAACTTTCTATTAATCCATCAAAGAATCCTGAAAACAGTATTGCAGTTTCCACAAAAATATTAAGCAGCACAACTTCTTCAACATCTTGAAACTTCTTGAAAATCAGCATATTAAAATGATTTCTGAAGGATAATGTGACACTGAAGACTGGAGTAATGATGCTGAAAATTCAGCTTTGTCACCACAGGAATAAATTACATTTTTAAATATGTTAAAATAGAAAACAGTTATTTTAAATGGTAATAATATTTTTCAATATGTATTTTTGCAAATTACTGTATTACTCTACTGTATTTGATCAAATAAATGCAGTCTTGTTGGGCCAAAACATTAAACAAAACACACTGTCCCCAAACTTTTGAACTGTGGTGTATGTTTTAAAAAATCCATATAACAATATTTTTACACATGTATGAAATACATTAATATATGTTACCCTGGACCACAAAACCAGTCATAAGGGTAAATTTTGGGAAATTGAGATTTATAAATCATATGAAAGCTGAATAAATAAGCTTTCCATTGATGTATGGTTTGTTAGGATAAGCCGAGATACAACTTTAATATTGATAATATTTGGCCGAGATACAACTATTTGAAAATCTGGAATCTGAGGGTGCAAAATAATCAAAATATTGAGAAAATATTATAGAGATAATATACCTCTGCGACTTAAGACTGGTTTTGTGGTCCAGGGTAACATATGGGGTTCCCGTAGTTAAAAATGTCAGGGTCAAAATATAAAATTGCACAAATTTGGTAAGATATTCCTTTAAAGGGGTCATAATTCCTTTAAAGGGGTCATATGATGTTGCTAAAAAACAACGAAACACAGCGTCACACACGGCGGCCTAGAGTGAGCGGCGGCGGGCTTGAGTGAGCGGAGGCCGGCGATTTAGAGTGAGCGGCTGCGGGCGGGCTTGAGAACGGCACGGCCGGCGGGCTTGCGGCAACCACATGTGACGACCCCAGGCTGGACTCCGCTTCGTCCATGGTGAAAGCCGATCCGGCGATCCGCAGTGCGAAGTTGATGTATTTCCTCAGCGATCAGCACAGATTAGCTCTAGGCATGACGAAGCGGACATCGTCCTCTTTTGGAAGGCCAAACAAAGTAGTTTCGCTTTCACAACGAAACACAGCGCCTTCATGACATGGCGGCGGCAACAACAATACTACAGCGAGAATAAAAGTTACGCCTTCTTTCTTTGCGTGAACATTTGGGTGGCGTTATGCAAATCTTCCCACATCGTGACGTAGACGTGGGGGGGCGTGTTAGAACGATCTGTTTTAGGTAGGCGTGGACAAGTCTTAACTTTTATAAAGAATATCTCTTTGGATTTGAGACTTTAGTCTTTGCAACTTTACAGATCTTCTTTATGCACCAAGAGCTTGTAACACTTCAAAGAGAAATGACCCCCATCATATGACCCCTTTAATGAAGACTGATTACAGTGATTGCTAAATTGTAGCTATAAAATGTGTTAGATAGTCCAAAAGGAAACAGCAAAGCAGGACATGAGCCTGAGATCAAAGAGTGCCGCTACAGTATGTGTTAACACAGTGAGCCATATATTCGTCTCTCTCTTGAAGAAAAACAGGACTGATGGACGTTTAGTCTTGGCTCGTTAGCACCCTATACAATTTAAAGTAGGCCATGTTTGCTTTCGATAGGCTGATAAGAACATAAAAGCTCATGAATTCCTTCACTCCTAGTCATAAATAAATGGCAATGACCGTAAACCATTCAAGAGCACAAAAGGACTTGAATTACTAAATAGCTCTATTAACTATTTCCATAATTAGCCATTGACAGAGCCTCATTGTGCTATTTCTCTGTTACAGTATAAGTCCTGTGTTTGTATTTGCCTATCCATGGGAGAGAATCTTTTTGGATTGCTTGATCAATATCTCTCTGCAAGAAATGATTTCTTGCCAGAGTTTGTTTGTGATTCTCCGGTATTAAGCAATACTGTAACTGTAATGTCAATAAAATCTGCCTACTTGCACAGGATCAGCTGTGAATATGTGTGTTCAGAACATAGAGTGAAACCCTTTGATGGACTCTAGGGAATTTCTGGAATTCTCTTGGAATGCCAGGCATTTTAAGGGAGGAGTGAATGGTACCCAGAGGAAGATTTCATAGCTCACGAGACATAACTGAGCTCTCATGTTTCACTGTATACATGTTATCTTAGATGTTTCTCCTAAAATTCCTTCAGAGAAAAAAATACACCGAAGTGAAACAATTGTTGACAGTAAAGAACAGCATGGTTATTACGAGCAGCATAGCTCAAACTATTTGGCCTCACACTGAAATCTCAGATTGCAGACTTGTACTTGATTGTATCTCTACATATCAGCTCATTGTGAGACATTGCTGAGATTTGTAACTCTTTTGAATCTCTAGAGGAGACGTGAGGGCACTGAGGTCTGTTTCTCTGGAAGAAAAAGTTGAAAAGTAGAAGAAATTGTTTTGCTCTCCATTTAATCTCACTGATATCTAGGAGAAAAAAATTAGATGTTACAGAGATCTCATTTGTGAGTTTTCTTTCCATTGGATTAAACACTGGTAACATATGTGAAGAAACTGTTCATTAATTCAGGTACACTGAGAATAAAAATCAAATCTATTGGAATATTGATGGTAGTAAATATGGATAATCTATCTCAGAATTATGAGACATAATTCATTATATGTGATCAGTTTAATGAATGGTGCATTTTAAGGCTTTAAAGGCTTCTTTGTCCATTTGCAAACAACATTCATTCATTTATTCATTCATTCATTCACTTATTTATTTCAGCAGGTAACTGCAACAGTTTGCAGCATTGTAACCATATTTACTGTACACATAAATGCAATGGCCAATCAGAGACATTTAAATTAATCTACAGACCCAACAGACACATTTTTACATTCTATTAATCAAGTTAACTGAAATCAATAATCATGATCAAATTATGATCATGATTATGATGAATTATGATTCTATTATCTTAGAAGAAAATGGGCAAACATTGAATTAACTGTAATAATTTAACCATGTAAAGCCTGAAATTCATGAATTCAGTTTAGACAAAATGGACTAAATATTTTTTTTATATAAAAATTTAAAAAGTTTGCATATGCTATTTTTTATTGAGTATCATATTTGATACATCAGGCTTTTATTGCTTATATAGTATAATACAGCCAAATATGGAGCTGAGCAAAATAATAATAATAATAATAATAATCACATTTTAACATGATTTAAAAAAATGATGTATGGATAATCAAGTAAACCCGAGTTGCATCGGCCCAGGAAGTGTTCATTAAAATATTACTACCAATATAAAAGTTATTCTTACATTTACTTTAAAAAATCCAGTAAAGATTTCACAGCAAAAAGACACATGAACCACAATCTGAAGGGGGATGTTTTTTGAATTATACTAAAAGATATAACAAACTATAAACTATTGATCAGATGACAGAAGGCATGGGTAGTTTACAACATCAAAGTTTTCAAATTTCCAGGCCTATTTGCATATCAAATATAACACAGCAGGCTTTATAGAGTTAAACAACAACAATCAATAAAGCCCCCCAAAATAATTGAATGTAAAATCTCCTAAAGAGCAGCCCCCTCCCACATTCCCTCTCCCAGCGGTGTGTCTCTGCGGCGGGGTGGTGTCCATGGGAGACAAGCGGGGGGCTTTGTCTGACTTCTCATTAGTCACGATCCCCCGCTCACAGAGCGACCATTAGAGCCCCTTCACCCGGCACAGACTAATCACTCAGTCCAGTCACCGCTTACACACTGTCCCTCTCCCGCTCACTTTCTCTCCCTGCATCTTGTCGAGATCTCATCACTTCTCCACCACCTTCCTATCTCGCAGTCATCATCTCATTTGGCAGACAGTTATATAGGCTATTTACTCATCTGACTGACAATCCGCTATTATTCGGATGTCTGGTAATACCAAACGCTCTCTCTATTTTGTCCTTCATATCTCCTCTCTCCTTTTCACTCCGTACTCCCACCCTTGGGCATCCGTCCCTCCCCCTCCATGTGCCAGTTGGTGGTGGGGTGTGTGTGTGTGTGTGAGGAGAGGGAAGAGGGGAATGGCGGAGAGTGTTAGTGGGGTGTGTTGTTGATGGTAGTATTGAAGCGAGGCCGGGCAGTGGTCAGTGTGTGTGCTGAGTCAATAACACTGGTCCCTGTGTTCAATAGGAACAATAGGAGGGGTAAGTGTGTGTGTGTGTGTGTGTGTGTGTGTGTGTGTGTGTGTGTGTGTGTGTGTGTGTGTGTGAGAGAGAGAGAGGGATGGCGAGTGGGGGTAGGGATTGGGTAACAAGCCGACAGCTGGGCTCGAGGTTTGGGTGTTGCAGACCTACTAGCGCACACACATTTTGGGTGTCTGTTTGTGGAGATAAAGAGGAACGTGTTTATAGAGAAACCTTTAATACCACAGAAATTACATGGTGGAAAATGAATCGATTCCTTGTTCCTCTATTGAATTATCTTCCCATCACTGATGAGCGAGGGGTTTTGGCTGTTAAATGCCACCAGCCCAATGTGGCTGCCACACTGACGTACCCCACTGTCTGAGTTACAATGGGAAAGCCCAGACACGGCTGAGCTCACCCAATCAGGAACTGTCAAGTCAGTAAATGCTTATCGCCCATTGATGTGTCGGCCAATCAGAGATGGTCCAGCTAGTAAATGCTGAGCAACCAAAGACGGCAGAGCTGCTGGGGGCAAGACTGCTTCACACACCCCCTACTGGAGCACATCTCACCTTCAAAGCACTAACTACTGGTTTTACCTTCACATAATGGAAAATCACAACTATAAAGGTGTTTCTTAAATGATGCACACTTTCGGATCTGTGGATATCAATGTCTAAAGATTTATATACATGCGTTGCAGGAGAGTTGCCGTTTTTTGTTTAATTGTTTATGAAAGTAAAAATAAAGATGTCGTTTTACACTATAGTGTCATTTCCATAACATCTCAAGTGATGTATTGTGTTTATCAGCATTTTGGGATGGAAATGCCAGCGGTGGAAATTACATTTTAAACATTTTTGGAATAAAATGACCAACTAACTGTATTATGTATCATAAAACAATCTAATAAATTCTTACATGTACTTCATTTGACAAAATCACATCTTGATTGGAAATTGAAAAAAATAAAAAATAAATCTGTTCACAAGTAATATTAACCATGATGTTTCATCAAGTTTGTGGTAGAAATGTATTTATTTCTTTATTTATTTCTTTACCTATTTATTTTTTCAAATAATATTAAAATGGTTTATATTTATTTCAATCTTTGTTTAATTGAATCATTGAATGAATAAATGAATGAATTGTATTTATATGATGGATGTTCATAGAAACAATTGTCCCAAGACAAGAAAAAAAATCATATACAAAATAACAAAAACAAATATGTTGAGATCACATCAAATATAAATGAAGACATGATAAACAAACAAACAAACAAACAAATAACACAACACAACATAACATAACATAACATAACAGACATATAAGTTATATGTTATGTTGTTGTTATGTTATGTTATGTCATATATCATATCATATGACATAACATAACATATAACATAACATATAACATAACATAACATAACATAACATAACATAACATAACATAACATAACATAACATAACAACATAACATGTCTTGATGTAACAAAATCAAATATGTTGAAATCTGTACATATATTAATAATCATCTTCTGGAACATAAAAATGCCTGAAGAAATACCCAGAATTTTTTTTTGTAAGGAATATTCCTGATTCATTGCAAGCTCTACAGATGGAATCTGTGGCATAGTACCGATTACCAAAAATAATTTAAACTGGTGCCTCAAACTGTCAAAGCAAACGAAAAATGTTAATGCAGAAGCTGTCAACAGAGCTTGACACTTTGAGGCATTTTTTCATAGATAAAATGATCATTTTACCACTGATTGTACAAAAATATTTTAAGATTATACAACAGAGAACGTTGTGATTTCTTCTATAAATAAACCCTATGGTGGTAGACCTATGCTAATATACAGTGAGCAACTAAATCTACACACTAGCCTCTAAGGAGCAAGAATGGACAGCTCTGACCTACATTAGCATCAGCGCTAGCATCTGAAAACAGCGTGGGCTGAGTTGGCGTTCATTTTTAACTGGAATGCTTCCCATGTCCCACATTTCCACCTCACTACTCCAAACATATCCGCCCAGGAATCCCCAGTGAACAGGATGTTTAAGATGAAACAGCCAGGTGAGACTCTGCTCCAGTGCCAAAGAGAATAAAAGCAGAGCCAGTATTAGTTACTAGTGCTGCTGGCTAAGGCAAAAATCTCTCCTGCTATTGCTCATACTCTCCCCCCACTATTTGTGCCACAGACATGAATGATACCTCAAATTTTGTGGTTTACTGAGGAAAGTTGTGCTATTTTCTAAATGTTCAGAGTTGACATGGCAGGTAGGCTAAGTGAATGTATCCAACATACAGACTAGAATATCCTACTATTTCCATCCAGCACAAGTGCATAGCACTTCAAAATACCTTAAAGGGGTCATATGATGCTTTTTTAAAGATCATTATTTTGTGTATTTGGTGTAACAGAATATGTTGACATGCTTTAATGTTCAAAAAACACATTATTTTTCAAATACTGTACATTATTGTAGGTCCTCTATGCCCCGCCTCTCTCAAACGCTTCGTTTTCTACAAAGCCCCCTCCTT
>NW_015634501.1:491899-498829 GCF_001515625.1 Sinocyclocheilus rhinocerous
GTAATCTTAAAGATTCCTAAATGTATCTACTTTCGGAAAGGCCAAATAAAGTGCTTTTGCTTTCGCCTAGAAAGCAAGTCGCTTTCTCCCTGACATGGCTGCTTCAACACTAACTGCGGTTACTGAAACCAAGCCTTCTTTCTTTGCGTGCACATTTGGGCGGCATTATGCAAATATTTCCACATAGTGAGGTAGATATGTGGGGGCGTGTTAGAACGAGCCGTTTTAGGGGGGCGTGGCAGAGTCTTAACTTTGATAAAGAATATCTCTTTGGGTTTGAGACTTTAGTCTTTGCAACTTCAGGGATCTTATCTATGCACAATCAGCTTGTAACACTCCAAAGAGAAAGGAAAACTTGAAATCGCATCATATGACCCCTTTAAAAACCACACAGAAACACAACACTCATTCTGCACAGCTAAGCAGCACTCCCATTTAAACTAAAATCTAGTTTGCAATCATGTGCAATCACACGTGTTATGTAAAATAATTCAGCTTATCTGTGTAATAGCCACAGCATTATTGCACAGATAAAGAATTGGAAGCTATAGTTTCCATTTTCTCCCTGCACTCGCACACCATCCTGTCTCTTTCTTTCTGCCTTTTTCTTTCCTAATAGTCGAGAAGAACCCACGCTGAGATACAAAGGCCTGATGAGATGTGTGATAAATAAAGACAGATGAATAAAAGACTGAATACCACATCTCTATAACTGATTAGAATGGCCTTTTGATGCATATCGCACCAAAAAAGCATCAGCGTAATAGACAAAAAGGGAGTTTGAAAGAGAAAATTGAGCTTATTTTAGCTCCCAATTCAATTACAGAATTATGCAAATGTTGTAATGGCACAAACACGCTCACAAAAAAAGTGCATATTTTTGAGTGATTCTGAGCACTAGATTGGTAGAGGATACAGCAGACCAGCGCAATCTGGCGTACTACTGTGATCCAGGCACCTGAATCAGCTCTTTAAAATGCAGAAAGTATGCTTGACTGCAGTGTGTCTGGACATATGCCCGGTTATAATGCTCTTCTCCATCATTTGATCATCATTTGATGAATTACTGCTGCCATGGTCGATAGAAAATGTATGTAAACATCTCAATACAATTCGGTGTGCAAAAGCGACCTCATTGTTTGTCCCAGTGCCTGACCCTTTGAAAACGCTGTTTTAACCCGGTGTTTCAGTCCATCTCTCCTTTATCGCAGGAAAACAGTGAGAAGGAGAGCGAGGAAGAGAAGAAAACAGAGGGACTGAGATGACAGATCGCCTAACACTGCATTCAGCTGTGCCAGCTCTCATAAATCATACATGCCTTTCAGACACGGCGCCATCTTATACTCTAATGATCAGCGCAGGCCTCTTCATTCACTCAACTCCTTCTCCCATGATTCCCTTGTTTAAAGGTTTCACCGCTCTCAAAGCTCCAATGCATGCTGGAAGTACAGTATATTTCTGTATTTTTATGTGCCGAGTTTACGGCAGATATTTCAATAAGCCTCAGGCGTTAGATACTATGTTTCTGAAGAGAGCCTTTGTGAGGTTAATGTATTGTGCAGGTTTTTACGAATAGGAACAGACATTTGAAATGATAGTGGGCTGATGTAACAAATGCTGTCCCAGCGAGATTTGACCTTGCCTGGGCTTATGTTACTCAGCGATTTGCCAAGAAGTTTGACAAAACAGCAAGTGGATAGTAAGTAACCACCTAACAACCAACCAATCAACCAAAACAGCCTAACCAAACCCAACCAAAAACAGCAGAAACCGCATAACAATGAGTTTTGCATTGGCAACACCACTCACGTTTTCTACATAGAAAGTAAAAATGGCATTATTTATGTATTGTTTCTTATTTGCAGTTTCTCTGGTGTCTTTTCTCATTTGTAAAACCTTCTTTCCTTTTGCCCAGCATGCACCTGCTTCTGTGCCCGCTGTGCTGATGGCGAGTGGCAGGGTTTGAAAGCAACTCTCTCCTCCATGCATTAAAGACACTAGTAGCTCACACGTGAGGGAGACAGACTTGAGGGGTTGTATTCTGCTGTTCTCTCTCCTACTCCACTGCCAGCTGCTCTTATGATGTGAAAGAGAATTTATAATCGGGCGGCTGAGGAGAAGAGACGAGCGGAGAGAAGTGGGAGAGAGAGAGGGAGGGAGGGGAAGGAGTGGAGGAGAAAGTGTTGACCTAATTCTGTGCAAATGGCGGCTACTCTGCTGTGGTAGGCAGCTCTCTCTCCCTCTCTTTATCTCTCTCTCTTTTGTAAATGTAATGCCTGAAAGTAGACTTCAGAAGGCATGGAGCTTCTGCCTAGTCTTTCTCTTGGGTCTTCTTCTAACAGTGTTGCTTGAAGGCTTTAAGCTTCTCTTCTGCCGTTACATTTCTGCATGCTAAGCGTGCGAGGACTCTTCATACAACACAAACACGAAAACACACAATGTATGCCATAAAGTAGGCCAATGTTAAAATTTGAAAACAACTAGATGTGCACTTTTAAGAATGCTTGCATACTAGAAGAGAATTCAAAGTGAAAAAGATACAACCAACGCAACCCTAGGTGTTTTGGTCAGAACAGATTGACAACGATAATTATACAACGATATCTAAAACGAGGTCGCAAAAGCATATTTGAGTTGTCTCCAGGGGTTACAGAGGAAAAATGTTGAATAATGAAGAAGATTACACAGCGGCTAGTGAAAATGGTCGAGGTCAAGGCCTGAACTCTCAATACGAGGAGTCTTTGGAGCACAAAGTATTTGTAAACACACTGCAAAGCGCCATTCACTTTCCACTGTCCCATTTCCACATGTAAACCAATGGACTACTCTCATTCTGGATAGACAGACAGACAGACAGACAGACAGACAGATAGATAGATAGATAGATAGATAGATAACCAGAGATGAGTAGATATATATAGACAGACAGAGAGACAGACAAATAAACATATGGACAACCAGATAGACAGACAGTTAGACAAATAAACAGACAGACAGACAGATGAGTAGACAAATAGACAGAGAGTTAGTTAGACAGACAGATGAGCAGACAGACACACAAATGATTAGATACATAGATGGACCGACAGACAGCCAGGCAGACAGACAGAGAGCTGGACAGACACACAGATAGACAAATAGACAGATGGACAGACAGGCAAATACACAGACAGACAGACAGATGGACAGACAGATATACAGACAGACAGACGAACCACACACACAGATTGGCAGGCAGAGAGACAGACAGACAAACACACACACAGATAGACAGACGGACAGACACATATACAGACAGACAGATCGACAGATGGACACACACAGATAGACAGACACATATACAGGCACACATACAGACAGACAGACAGATAGATAGATAGATAGATAGATAGATAGACGGACAGACAGACACACACACACACACAGATTGACAGGCAGAGAGACAGACAGACAAACACACAGATAGACAGACAGACGGACAAACAAACAAACATATACAAACAGACAGATCAACAGATGGACACACACAGATAGACAGACACATATACATACATACAGACAGACAGACAGACACACACACACACACACACACACACACACAGACGGACGGACAGACACATTTACATACAGACAGAGGGACAGACAGACAGACGGACACACACAGATTGAGAGACACATTTACAGACAGACAGAAAGACAGACACACACACAGACAGACAGATGGACAGACACACACACACACACACACACACACACACGGACGGACGGACGGACGGACGGACAGATAGTACAGCACATGAGCAGCAGGAATTGAGCTCTTGTTGTGTGTGGGGTGTAAAGGTGAGTGTCTGCCTCATCTGTGTCCGCTCTCTCCGTGTGTTGACAGGTGCTGTCTGGGGGTAATTGGTTCCCATCAAAGTGCTACTCAGCACAGGGTCAAGCACTGGAAGAGGAGACACCACTTACCCCTGTCACAGTCTGTCACTGATACCACAGCCGGACGAGTATGGGACGGCAACAATACTTTCTGAAAGGACAATCAGAGATTTCTTTGGTTACTGAATTAAGTTGTACATACTACATTAACAGCAGACAGACTGACATATTGTTTGTATCATGGCCACCTGTAGCTCCTGTTTGTATGAATTTTTTAATTTTATAAAGAAAATCTAGTAGTGGTAGCCCTTATAAAACTCCCTGTCAAAGTGCTAGGATGTTGTTGAGTCGCCAAGGCATTGCTTTGTGGATTCTTGAGTGTCTTTAGTATGTTTCAATATGAATGTTCTACCCATATGGAATTTTTTTTCCTCAAAAATATTTAAAGGTGGGGTAAGTGATTTCTGGTAGCCAATGTTGATATTTCAAATCACCAAAACAAACACGCCCCTACCCCAAAATGGTCTCGCCCCTATTTTGATAGGTCCGCCCCACACATACGTGCGCAACCCAGGCAACGATTATGACACACACAAGCATATTCAAGCAAAAGCCAGCATATATTAGTTCTGTGAAAAAAGCAAAACCAATGTTACTCACCTATCGAGAAGAAACAAAGCAACCTCGGCGTCCGATCGCAGGTCTTCCCGCTCCTTGAGTTCTCTCCAGCGCTGGAAAGCTGATCCGATATTTACACGGGTCGTCGCTCCTTGAGTTCTCTCCAGCGCTGGAAAGCTGATCCGATATTTACACGGGTCCTACTTCTTGCCTTATCGTAAGCCTTCTTTTGTTCTGCAGACGTTTTCGTCTTTTGTTTTTATCCGCCATCTCTATCTTTCTGTCGCTTGGCTCGGCTAATATCCTTCCTGTGCACTGAGCGCTCTCTCTCTCGTCCCCATCATGAGTAGACATGCCACTTGTTATGGGTTTGTTCACATCTCTAACTGTAAGTATGAGCTATAATAATAGAAATGCTTGCTTTAGCAAATGCCACTAATTACAAAAGCTCACTGCTACTAAAAGGCCAGTTGCGTTTTTACTGCAGATGGCCTCTTTGCATTCCTGAGTGACTCTGAAGCACTTTGGATTGAGGGAGTAGTGTCTGCACAAATAAAGCAAAATAAATAAACAAATAGGCCTATGTGATGAAGAGCTTTTCTCAGCCATGTGTTTATTAAGCACCAATTAGGCTCCTTATTGCGCTTTGTGATGCAAATCACACTGTATCAATAGACATGTACTTACCCTATCAGAAACTCCCTTGACGACCATAATTACTGCCCCTGGGACGAATCAAATGTGGACAGGGCTCTCCTCTCTGCAAATATCTCATACACACACAAACGGAAAAATATTTACATTCAAGGCACTTAGCTGACACGCTTGTGCCAAAAAAGTGCTTTTGCTTTGCATCTAAGACTGCAATGAAAAACTATTTAGATTCAGTGTTGTGAGCTCATGTCGAAACAGCTTTTGATGGCAAAGTAAGACAGCTGAGTCAGCATGCTGAGAAGTCTCCAACTCCAAACAAACACAGACAAATTGGAAATAAAGCCGGCTGATCAGAAACAAACAGCGCCGAGCAAAGATGGGGATTTGGATTCCTGAGAGGCCTTTCAGCGGTGGGTGGTCACATCTCATCAGTATGGGGTCAAAGAACCGTGATGAGTGACAGGCAACCTGTGTGGGGCAAATAAAAAGGGAGGATACAGGGAGATGGCCGCCATACGGCCACATTAGCAAAAGTAAGCATTGCTCCTAAATCAAAGCCAAAGGGGGCTGATAGCAGGCCTTTCACCTGGAGAATGATATGATAAACTGCTGCCTGAATCTCCCTGAAGGTATTTCTGCATGAGGCGCGGGGTTATACCAACTACACACTCAAAACGGTGTAAAAATGTGGGTTTATATTCAAGCAAAAAGCAATGAGACATGTTTTAGTGATTTTGCGGTTTTAGGATTTTGAAAAGATCCTGTCCAGGCCTAATTTTATTTATTACAGTTTTTTCCAATTGCTAACATCCCTTTGTCCAATCTGTATACCCCCATCCAGGCCGGGGGGTACTCCCGAGACTGCGCTGTACTCCCTCCCTCCCCCCTCCGGGGGAGCCGATCACGGCGGCCGCGGCATACCTGGGGGTAAGGACCCGGGTTTCGGCACCAATGTAACAAAGTTCGTAGTTACGTGAAGAAGGAGGCGGGAACCGGCGGACATTCAAACAAACTTTAATAAAATAAACAAACACAAAATAGCGCGACAGCCCCTCGCGGACGACTGTCGCGCACAATGGAGAAGAAGAGGTACGGGGAGAGGAGTAAGAATGCGTGCTGGACTGTGCATTTTTATGTTTGTTTGTTTGTTTTTTCCCATTACACATGTGGAACCTATGAAAGCTTATTTCCGCCATGGAATATAAAGGGTAAAGGGTAATTGTGACTTTTTTTAATCTCTAAGTTCTGACTTTTATTTCTTGCAATTGGGAATTTATCTCACAATTCTGATCAAGTCTGAATCGCAAGATGTAAACTCGCAATTCCAAGAATAGAAGCCCAAATAGTGAGATAAAAAGGCCACAATTACCATTTTTACTTTTTTATTCTGTGACGGAAACAAGCTTGCATAGTAACCAAAGGCCATGTATGTTGGAATTTTTGTTGATCACTGGCATCAGCTACCATGGAGCCACCATCCGCATCCAACCCCCACCCACTGGACAGCAATTTCAATCAAGGTTCCAATTGAATTTCTGCATAGGGGACCCTATTTTTTTTCTATAATGACTCATTAAATTTTAGACAGTATGTTGCCAAGAATCAACACATTCAACACCTAAAAATGTAAAATGGGTTTCAGTTGAAGGTAACTAAATTACAAAAAACAATGGATTTTTATATTGTCTATATGCAGGTAGAACTGTAACGTTTTTGTAATGTCTTTGTAAAGTCATCAACTGTTAGTATTTTGACAGTCACTGTGCTATGATTGACTATATG
>NW_015634501.1:499232-502817 GCF_001515625.1 Sinocyclocheilus rhinocerous
TTAGTATATGTAGAAAAAGGTATTCAGCATTTTGAAATGTAGAGTTTGTATTTATTTAACAAAATGTGGTTTTGGCCAGGAAATGTACTATTTGGCTAATTGTATGATGTAGGTGAGTTGCTGTGTTAAGAGTTTAGAAAAAGTACTTTAAGTATTGGTAAACGCTTGTTAGCAATTGAAAAAAACTGTAAATTGATCAAAAGTGACATTTTAAAATAAATTCTGTTCTTTTGAACTTTCTATTTAATATGAGGCTGCTCAACCTTGTTTTCAGCTTTGATAATAATAATAATAATAATAATAACAAATGTTTCAAATCAGCATATTAGAATGATTTCTGGAGGATCATGTGACACTGAAGACTGGAGTAATGATGCTGAAAATTCAGCTTTGCATCACAGAAATAAATTAAATTTTAATATATATTAAAATAGAAAACATTTATTTTAAATTGTAATAATATTTCACAATATTAACGTTTTTACTGTATTTTTAACCAAATAAATGCATAAGAGACTTCTTTTAAAAACTTATTAAAAATCTTATGACCCCAAACTTTTAAAAGGAGTGTATATGAATGTAACTGAATTAGATTTTGTCAGTCCACAAAGTGTCACAATGCTTTCTGACTTCTTGTTTGTATTTGTTCATGTTTGTTTTCCTGTATGTTTTGATTGAAAAGGGATAAATGAATAAATGAATGAATTTGTTCATTTGTTTAAAATAAATACCACTTGACCTGATAGTTAGTTATCAAATCTTATATATATATCAATGGGGATAATATTCACATCATCAATGTCACACCTTTTGCTTATTTGATTATAAATGACCTAGGAACAATCCTAAACATTACCTTTTTCTTTTTATAATGTTTCTTTCTTTAAAATTAATAATAATAATAATAATGCATCATTCTCCCATCTGCCTGCCTGCATAAATATTTCACACACACACACACACACACACACACATGGCAGGAGCTGGTATAGGCTGATGTGCTTACATCAATATCTTCTTATGTTAAGTTTTATAGCAATCTATATGAACAAACCTGTGTGTTGTCTAGATGTGTTTTGTGCACATAAAATACACTATGCTAGCTTACATTTATAATGTACTCAATATTTTAAGTCTAGATTACATAATGTGGAACTAGAGCTGCAATGTGCTACACAATAAATCATTTTCCAACCAGCTGCTGCACAATTATACCTTAATAAATCATACAAGAGACCATAAAAAATTTATTTACACTTTCAAAAAGGTACAATGTCACAACTTTACAGAAAACTAGTAAGAGACTGAAGTGAATTTTGAATATTATTTTCTACAGAAATTTAGCTACCACTACAACACTACATCTAATTCATTTAAACATGACTAGCATGCTAGTCTGAGATTATTTTGAGGCACTAATAAGTAATTTACCAATAAACCGGCTTTAAATGCTAATCCAACCTGTAGTTTGTATTTGCAGACGAGTTTGAGGAGCCATTTTGTTAGCCCAGCTGGCTAAGTCTGCGCTAACTCCTCCAATGTGGCTATTAGCATCATTTATTTAAAACACCTAAAGTGTTCAGCTCACATGTGTGTTTACATGCACAAATTTACATGCACACCCATCCCACCCATCCCCGATCTCCCCCTGCAGGCAGCGCTCCTCCGGGCGAACCAACGCGTGTAACGGCCGTGATTAGAATGTAATGAACAGTCTAGACAGTGTTCAGCTGGATTAGTGGCTCGCAGAGGTCACTTGAGCCTGTGTAGCATTAGCAGAGCCATGCTGTCTTGCTAGCTGTACACAGGGATTTTGGGGATAGAGGCTGGACAGGGTAAAAAAGGAGGTCGGGGAGCCTCTAAATCTTGTGGTGGATTGTAGAGGGGTGATTAGGATGTTTAGAGGGGGCTGACATCTGAACAAAGGGGAGGAGGAGTGTTGCAGATGATATTGGGACTACAATTCCCAAATGCACACGTGTTTTTTTTTCTCCTGTTCTTTATTACAGAGTACTGCACATAATGTGGATACAAAAATAAAAAAATTGTTACGATGACTTAGTAAATTGTGTCCGTGTTGCGCTACTTTGTTCTCTCATTTTAGTTAAACTGTGGTCAAGTTGCACTAATTGGTTTACAGTTAATTTTAGTTAACAGTTTAACTAAAATGAGAGAACAAAGTAGTGCAATGTGATTTACCTAAAAACGAGAACAAATTAGTGCAACATGGCCACATTTTAGCTAATGAATTCAAATGTCATTTTAACTACTTTGAACTAGTGTTGTCAAAAGTACCGACTGGTACCAAAGAAATTTTAAAAATGTCCATTTCCTGCTAACATTTGAGCGCTCGGTTTTCAAACGCTCCCGTGTGTATCTGTGTAACCGCTTGGTAAAGAGCATTATGCGATGATAATTGTAGCCAATCACAGTCATATCTGTTGAGCGCGTGAACACAACGGCCAATCAGCAGTGTTTAAGAATCCGCTCAAATGTTAGCGGGAACTTGACGTTTTTAAAATTTCAGTACTGACTGGTACCGAAGTCGGTACTTTTGACAACACTAGTTCAAAGTAGTTAACATGCCATTTGAATTCATTAGCTAAAATGTGGCCACGTTGCACTAATTTGTTCTCGTTTTTAGTTAAATCACGTTGCACTACTTTGTTCTCTCATTTTAGTTAAACTGTTACAATGTTGCACTAATTCTTTCTCTCATTTTAGTTAAACCAAGTTTGACTAATTTGCATGTTGCACTAATTTGTTTTAATTTGCTTGAACAGTGTTCAAACTAATTAAATTGTTGCCACGTTGCATTAATTTGCTTTTAGTTTTAGTTACACCATGACCACAATGTATTAAATTGCTCTCTCATTTTAGTTAAAACATGGACATGTTGCACTAATTGGTTCAAGTTTGTTGGACTAATTTATTCTTTCATTTTAGTTTGCACAATTTCATGTTTGCACACATTCAGTCTCTCGTTTTAGTTAAAGGGATAGTTCACCTAAAAATTAAAATTCTGTCATTAATTACTCACCCTCGTGTCGTTCCAAACTCGTGAGACCTTCGTTCATCTTCAGAACACAAATGAAGATATTTTCGATGAAATCCGAGAGCTTTCTGACCCTCCGACCTAGGAACAATCCTAAACATTACCTTTTTCTTTTTATAATGTTTCTTTCTTTAAAATTAATAATAATAATAATAATAATTATTATATTTAATTACATTACATTACATTAATTTTAATGTAATAAAGTAAGCATTTTCTCCGTGCCAGTGAGCCAGAGTAAAAGTAGATAGCTGAGGTTTAGTAGGACTTCATTAACTTCACAGCAACACATGCAGTGTGTGTGTGTGTGTGTGTGCGTAAGAGACAGAGATATGGCACTATGTATTTTCGCTTGTGCATGGCTCGTCTCTAAACGGTGCCTCACCTACACACACTTCCCAATAATGTGATCTGATGTGACAGCTGACATTGACGGCGGCAGGAAAATAAGAGATTAGGGCAGTGCAGCCAAAGAGAAGAGGAAAAAAGACTAAGATACACTGGGGAGGAAAGAGAGGAAGGGGGTTTGG
>NW_015634501.1:502984-559953 GCF_001515625.1 Sinocyclocheilus rhinocerous
TCTGAAAATTCAGCTTTGCATCACAGGAATAAATTACATTTTAAATAAAAAATAGAATAGAAAACAGTTATTTTAATATATAAAAATGTAAAAAAAAAAATGTTTTATGAGCAAAATAATCTTTCTTTAAAATAATAATAATAATAATAATAACAATTATTATTATTATTATTATGTTAATGTAATAAAGTAAGCATTTTTTCCATGCCAATGAGCCAGAGAAAAAGTAGATAGCTGAGGTTGAGTAGAACCTCATTAACTTCACAGCAACACATGCAGTGTTTGTGTGTGTGTGTGTGTGTGTGTAAGAGAGAGAGATATGGCACTATGTATTTTCTCTTGTGCATGGTTCGTCTCTAAACAGCGCCTCACCTACACACACTTCCCAATAATATGATCTGATGTGACAGCTGACACTGATGGCGGCAGGAAAATGAGAGATTAGGGCAGTGCAGGACGAAGAGAAGAGGAAAAAATACATCAAAAGACAAAAGGCATCATTCTCCCATCTGCCTGCCTGCATAAATATTTCACACACACACACACACACACACACACATGGCAGGAGCTGGTATAGGCTGATGTGCTTACATCAATATCTTCTTATGTTAAGTTTTATAGCAATCTATATGAACAAACCTGTGTGTTGTCTAGATGTGTTTTGTGCACATAAAATACACTATGCTAGCTTACATTTATAATGTACTCAATATTTTAAGTCTAGATTACATAATGTGGAACTAGAGCTGCAATGTGCTACACAATAAATCATTTTCCAACCAGCTGCTGCACAATTATACCTTAATAAATCATACAAGAGACCATAAAAAATTTATTTACACTTTCAAAAAGGTACAATGTCACAACTTTACAGAAAACTAGTAAGAGACTGAAGTGAATTTTGAATATTATTTTCTACAGAAATTTAGCTACCACTACAACACTACATCTAATTCATTTAAACATGACTAGCATGCTAGTCTGAGATTATTTTGAGGCACTAATAAGTAATTTACCAATAAACCGGCTTTAAATGCTAATCCAACCTGTAGTTTGTATTTGCAGACGAGTTTGAGGAGCCATTTTGTTAGCCCAGCTGGCTAAGTCTGCGCTAACTCCTCCAATGTGGCTATTAGCATCATTTATTTAAAACACCTAAAGTGTTCAGCTCACATGTGTGTTTACATGCACAAATTTACATGCACACCCATCCCACCCATCCCCGATCTCCCCCTGCAGGCAGCGCTCCTCCGGGCGAACCAACGCGTGTAACGGCCGTGATTAGAATGTAATGAACAGTCTAGACAGTGTTCAGCTGGATTAGTGGCTCGCAGAGGTCACTTGAGCCTGTGTAGCATTAGCAGAGCCATGCTGTCTTGCTAGCTGTACACAGGGATTTTGGGGATAGAGGCTGGACAGGGTAAAAAAGGAGGTCGGGGAGCCTCTAAATCTTGTGGTGGATTGTAGAGGGGTGATTAGGATGTTTAGAGGGGGCTGACATCTGAACAAAGGGGAGGAGGAGTGTTGCAGATGATATTGGGACTACAATTCCCAAATGCACACGTGTTTTTTTTTCTCCTGTTCTTTATTACAGAGTACTGCACATAATGTGGATACAAAAATAAAAAAATTGTTACGATGACTTAGTAAATTGTGTCCGTGTTGCGCTACTTTGTTCTCTCATTTTAGTTAAACTGTGGTCAAGTTGCACTAATTGGTTTACAGTTAATTTTAGTTAACAGTTTAACTAAAATGAGAGAACAAAGTAGTGCAATGTGATTTACCTAAAAACGAGAACAAATTAGTGCAACATGGCCACATTTTAGCTAATGAATTCAAATGTCATTTTAACTACTTTGAACTAGTGTTGTCAAAAGTACCGACTGGTACCAAAGAAATTTTAAAAATGTCCATTTCCTGCTAACATTTGAGCGCTCGGTTTTCAAACGCTCCCGTGTGTATCTGTGTAACCGCTTGGTAAAGAGCATTATGCGATGATAATTGTAGCCAATCACAGTCATATCTGTTGAGCGCGTGAACACAACGGCCAATCAGCAGTGTTTAAGAATCCGCTCAAATGTTAGCGGGAACTTGACGTTTTTAAAATTTCAGTACTGACTGGTACCGAAGTCGGTACTTTTGACAACACTAGTTCAAAGTAGTTAACATGCCATTTGAATTCATTAGCTAAAATGTGGCCACGTTGCACTAATTTGTTCTCGTTTTTAGTTAAATCACGTTGCACTACTTTGTTCTCTCATTTTAGTTAAACTGTTACAATGTTGCACTAATTCTTTCTCTCATTTTAGTTAAACCAAGTTTGACTAATTTGCATGTTGCACTAATTTGTTTTAATTTGCTTGAACAGTGTTCAAACTAATTAAATTGTTGCCACGTTGCATTAATTTGCTTTTAGTTTTAGTTACACCATGACCACAATGTATTAAATTGCTCTCTCATTTTAGTTAAAACATGGACATGTTGCACTAATTGGTTCAAGTTTGTTGGACTAATTTATTCTTTCATTTTAGTTTGCACAATTTCATGTTTGCACACATTCAGTCTCTCGTTTTAGTTAAAGGGATAGTTCACCTAAAAATTAAAATTCTGTCATTAATTACTCACCCTCGTGTCGTTCCAAACTCGTGAGACCTTCGTTCATCTTCAGAACACAAATGAAGATATTTTCGATGAAATCCGAGAGCTTTCTGACCCTCCATAGTCAGTAAGGGAACTACCACTTTCAAGGCCCAGATAGGTAGTAAGGACATTGTTAAAATAATCCATGTGACATCAGTTGTTCAACCTTAATTTATTGAAGCCATGAGAATGATTTTTGTGTGCAAAGAAAACAAAAATAATGACTTTATCCAACAATTCTTCTCTTCCGTGTCATTCTCTGCTCCGCATTCACAAGAGTACCACGACGCATAATAATAATAATAAAGAGTTGGATTCTCTTGCTAAACATGACCAAAGTCTCAAAAAACGAGTTGGACGTATGAAGTATTTCTGTGCCAAATGTCAACAAAGAAGTGTGTTTTTGGTTGTGAGGGAAAGATAACCTTGTTCAGCTTCCCAAAGAACCCAGCGTTAAGCGAATTATTTATGTCGATGTCACAGCTTGCAGATGGAGAGAAGCGGTACAGCTGTATCTTTCTTTTATAAACCTTTTTATCTTAAAAGGATAAAAAAGGATGATTTTTTATCATAATGTAAAGAAAATGCAGAATAACGAGACTTAATGTTTTTAGGCATGTTCTAAGTGTCCCCACTTTTTGGGGTCACTCTACATGTACACACACGTGCATGGTGAGAGAGAAACCCAGTTGTGTTTGCTTTGAAAGTGACGGGGTGGATTCAGAATGACCTTTGACCTTTCTGGCACAGGAAGAGGAAGTGACCCATGGTGGTCACAAGTGGGGGTTGGGTGAATGTGTGCGAGCGGAAAGACAGAGACAGCGAGAGAGAGTGTGCTCCCATAATAAGCAGTATCCGGTGTTGGTGGGGCTGAGGCCCGGGATACAAGGTACGTTCACTAAAACAACATCCCAGCGAGAGAACAGCTGAACATCAGCCATTGATCACATAGTATCAGTGTCATCTGTGTTTACCCATATTGCCCTTACACTCTCTTCAGCCGTAATACGAACATAGATATGATCCTTTGGAAGTTCACAAAGCGATAACATGGAAAATTCTAACCCAATCCCTGCCCTGATTCTTGAGGAGATGAATAAAATATTGGAGAATGCAGTTACATGAAGAGCACTCAAGTGCCATCTTCAAGTGTGACAGATCTGTGGTGACATCACAGAGAACGAGGCGCCTGATCGCTGATTTTTCATCAGATTTTTCATCAGCTTGCATCACACACTTACTGAACCTCATCCCTACACACGCACAGACAGTTTTATCGCAGTCTTTTATCATCCCACATCGTCAGACTTTTAGTTAAGCTAATGCGCTAGCCTAAATGATGTTTGTGATCTTTTGTTTTCGCTGCTTTTATGTAAGACTGTGTACACACACACAAATATGTAAAATAGCAAATATAGACACGTACAGTACTACACGGCCCTCTCTTCTCATGCTGTGGTGGGAGCGGACTGAGGGAGGGCTGGGGGCATGCAGAGCGATCTGAAACAGTCTGAAATATTCATGTTTATGTGCCTACCTCTCAGTGTGACAGAATGTGCACGTGGACCGGCGAGTGTGTGCTTCTTTGGAGAGCCAGAGAGGGAAGTAATAATAACGTTTGCAATAGATACAGTTGTGTACATCAGAAAAACATATCACAAATATGTTAACACAATACAAAGTATTGGTGAATCTCATGAAACCTCTGTGGGTCATATTTCACCTGCAAATCAAAAAAAATAAAAAATTATATTTACCTTTAAGAAAATGAATGAATTCATTCATTCATTCATTGTTTCATGACAATTAAACAATCCAATTATCTTTACTATAAAGCAAAAATATCGCCATTGTCATGTTGTCATTAACATAAAGCAGAATAAATTGCAATAATATTTCACAAAATTAAATTTTTTCTGTATTTTTGATCAGTAGATACAGCCTTGATGAGCATAAGAAACTTGTTTAAAAAACATTAAAAATCTTATTGATCCCAAATATTTGAATGGCAGTGTGTGTGTGTATATATTCACTCATTGTGCATATGATGACATAATTTTTCTTGATAATTTTCCATCAAAATTCTGATGTTTTTACTATGTCTGTTCTTTTCTTTTCTTTTCCTGTATTCATAATGGTAACTGTCATCATGTCATGCAGTTATTAATTTTTATTTTAAAAACCTTTCTGTAATACAAGGTTATTTTACGTAAATTAACTGCAATACAATGTTTAACATAAAACAGGAAGTTGAAGTGTATTGCATTATTATGTATAAATATTACATTAAATAAAACAAAAATTTAAAAACTATATTTATACAGTTTTACAATACAGAAATTACAATAATGCATTACGAATCACCATAAAGGCAGTTATACAACACTGAATTTCAGTATACAATCTGCTTAATTATCATTGAAATAGTGTCATAATATGCACAGCTTGATTATATACAATATAATTTTAAGAATTTGATTACTTTTTCCTTTTCCTTTTGTAGTAATATTTGACCCGTACATGTGTGTGTATTCAGAGGAATTTTGCCTGCTCAGGCGGTAAAGTTCTGTCGCTTTACGTACATACTAAAATAAGAAGTCTCCTCATGAATTAAACATGGAGCCAGCAGGCCTGTGCTGCTCTGTTTCTGATTGGCCCCAGCGGATCGGCCAAGGGATTGGTTATCGGGTCTCGCTTAGATTAATTCGCAGAAAGGCATGATGGGGGTCCAGAGATTGTGGAGTCAACTTGTGTGTGCCTTCCCAGAACGGATGCCATTCACATCGGCCTCATTCTCTTCATCTGACTGCACCCATTCAGTCTCCAAATCATAGTCAGCTTCCTGCCCACACAATATGGAGGAGATGAGACCAGGGGAGGCTCATTCGCCACCCCTCGCAGCCCCCAACGTTATTTGCATGACACGCAGACAAGCTTTAAAACAGCTGTCAGTCACTTGTATACTCCTATTGTTACTGTGACCCATTTTTCATCCTCTCCTATCCCATAATCTAGCGCTTTGAACCCTTCCGAGTCACGGTCACCCCTTCTTCATACCCCAAAGCGCTTACAAAAGGTAACTGGAGGCAACAGCAACTGCACTGGTTGCTATGCGGATGCCATGGCAACCGGCGCAGATTCCACATGGGGCTCACGTATCGAATGGCTGAAATGGATTGAACTTTGGGGGGCTGAGGGAAGAATGAGGCATTGGGAGCTAGTGTTCATCTTCTCATCCATGACGCTGTTTGGGGAGGGTCTGCGATATTTGCCCCAGTGGGTCAGGGCGAAATGCCAGCTATTTTCAGCCTTTGAAGACCCACGTCATCGCCAGGCACAACAGGCACAATATAACAAGCGCTCAATTAACTGGTTCACAGATGAGATGCTACATCCATTTAGTGTGATGCTAAGTCAAAAAAAAAAACGGTTATGTTGCGTTTTTGACTGATTTTGTAAAAAAGAGTTGTGTGGTGCAATTTTTTTACACCATGCAGTTTTGAATTTTGAGTTAGCATCTCACAATTCAGCCTTTTTTTGTGAGAATTCTGAGTTTATACCACAATTATTTCACAACTATTTCTTGCAACTGCAGAGTTTATATCTCGATACAGATTTTTCTCTTAGATGAAATTAAATTCTGACTGAAAAGCTAATTGTGACTTTATATTACAGTTCTGACCTTATTTCTCACAATTTCAAGTTTATATCTTGCAATTTTGAGTTAGCATTCAGTGTTGCCTAGTCCATGGTTTTCCCGCGGAATTGGGCAACTTTAGCACTGTTGCCGCGGGTTGAAGTGACCCCAATAACATGATATTTAGCCCCTGAAATGTGAATTTTACCAGGAGAACCCCGCCAAAAAACTTGCATTTTACCCTACGGAACATGATTTTTACAGGGGAACCCACCCTCGAAACGCAATTGGGCTAGTTTTAAGTAGCGATTGGGCGGGTTTTGTTGTGAAAACATGGCAACCCTGTTAGCATCACACAATTCAGACTTGTTTGTAAGAATTGTGAGTTTTTAACACAATTCTGACTTTATTTCATGCAATTTTGAATTTATACCTCATGATTCTGATTTTTCACTTAAATTGCTGGGTTTACATGTCACAATTCTGACATAAAGATAGAAGAAAAAAAAAGAAATTTTAAATATTACCTTAAAATTGTGAGATCTAAATGTATAAATTTAAAAGAGAAAAATCAGAATGCAAGATATAAACTAAGAATTCCGAGAGAAATAAAAAATCCAGAATTGCTACCTGTAAACTCTGAATTCAGAGAAAAAAAAAATCTGTATTGCAACATGTAAACTCAAACATTTAAGAGAGAAAAGTCAAAATTGCAAGATATAAACTTAGAATTACAAGAAATAATAATTTCATAATTGTCAGGTAAAAAGTCACAACTGCTTTTTATCCATGCGAAATGGGCTTCCACATGTAAGTGCTCTGGATTTGATATGAAATTAATTAAATAAATAAACAGTCTTGTATGAAATAAATAAATAAATAATGCATGAATGAATGACTTTAAAATATTCAATATATTATTTAAATATTTGAATCATCATATTTGAATATTTAAATATTTGATTTATATATGATTTATTATCAAATATATTTATTATTAAATATATGATTTATTATCATATTTGTAATAATAATAAAAAACAATAAAAATAATTATAATGAAATATTTAATTGTTAATATTTACCTGTAATGTGGGCATGAATGTGATAATACAGTAATATTCAGTGTTTTTATACCTTAATATAATGCAGATATATCTGTGTGACTGTATATAAAATCTGGGTCCTAAAGCAAAATCATTGCCCCACAGAAACCTGCTGTGTGTGTTAATGAGCCCCAAAAGGGTTTCACTGGCTGGAAAAGGCCCATTTCAAGACTAGTGTAACAGGTGAGTGAAGTCAACCGCTGTTTAAACATTCAGTGCAGGGACAAGAGCTGATATACCGCTAAATGAGTGAATACAAATACTTACAGAATAATACATACTGTAAACAGTCAGACCACATGAATAAAACAAGCAGGTCAGATGACAGTGAGGAGGGTGAGTGTGAAAATGAGTGTGAGGCAGAGATGGAGGACGTGACAGAGGTACTGCAGGAGGTCTGTCTTCTCCCAGCATTCCTAAAGAGAATCTTGGCAGGGTGTGTGGGAGGACGGATCTGAGCCCGTCCTCCGGAGTGGGAAATGACAGTGGAAGATGTTACAAACTAGAGCCTTCAAGAGATACAGATTCACACCAGCAGCAATCTATCAATCCAGCAGCAGAGTTGCAGGTGGCCAGAGCCAGTCTTGTTTTATCACTGTTTGAGTGTGTAAATAAAACTGCAGACAAAGCTATATGGGCTTCAGGAGGAGTATACCACACTAGTATGGTACCTTTATAGTGTGTTGGCAGCTTAGAATTTTCTTTACAGGAATATCCTGTGCACTTTCTCCTATCAGTTGATGTGCTTCTATTTCTGGTAACACCAAATGTTGAGCTGTAGAAAAAGGACATCCACAGAAAAACAAAACAAAAAAAAAACGTCTTCCTCCTCTTTTAAATGACCCACAAATGTTTAAGATGACTTAAGATGGAGCAGTCTCTGCTTTTGTCTCCATCGGTCCATCCTTCTTTCCCGCCCTCTTTCTCCTCTGTCCTAAAGAAGAATGTGTGGAAAAGAAATAGGATGCCGGGCTTGTAGTGCCAAATCAATTGACGTCTCCGTCCCATTGGCTTTCAGGGGTTACTGGCATGGGAATATATTCTCATAGAACTGCCAGACAAGTCATTTAGAGAGCAGGTTGCTAATTGCTGTGAATTGTCTTCATTAGTAAGTGGTAATGGCCTGATTTTTTGAATTGTTGCCTGAAATGTCACTATTATTATAGAAATAAATATATATAATATATATATAAGTTATATAACTAAATATTACACAATCTTTTGGACACATCAATGAATACATTACATTCAGAGATGGGTTTTTGCAGTGATGCCAACGTCCAGCAGATTTTAGCTCCAACAAGCTCCAAAACACTTGCCTGGATTTTTTTAGTGAGTCTGAAGACCTTGATTAGTTGGTTCAGGTGTGTTTAATTAGGGTAAACTAGGGTAAACTCTGCAGGACAGTGGCCCTCCAGGACCAGGTTTGGACACTGCTGCCATAGAAAAACCAATGTGGTTTCCCTAGAGAAACTTCAAGTGAACAGTTCTTAAAATAACACTTTTTTTTCTTAGAGTGAAGAACATTTTAAACCTTTGTCCACTATGTAGGACCTTTTGGGCAATGGAAAGCTTCCATAAATATAAACGGTTCTTCATGGAACTGTAGATGGCAATAAAGACTAAAAGCTTATAGTGAGTGTCATGAAATTATGTTTGAATGCATGTTTGATTTTATTAATGAATTGTTGAAATGAATCAGATATTTTCTATGAATCAAATTATCTGATTCATTCTCAAATCAGACTGATATCAACTCTGTTCAACTCTAATAAAGGCCCATTCACACCAAGAACAATAACTGTAAAGGTAACTAGATATGTACATTTTCTAAAGAAGTATCAGCACTAGGCAGTTAGTATGGTCTTATCATGTTTTAACAATCAGGTACAATTTTTTTATCATATTTTAGCACTTAGCCAATCTCTATTAGCATGTAGCTATTCATTTCAGTCACATATTGGAAGTCCTGTTTGCTAACATGAGTCAAATGAGCCAACACCCATGTCTATACGATGTTCCGATGCAGAGATATAGGTCTTGCTAAACGGTTGCTAGGGTACTTTCTTTGGTTTTTTAGGGAGTGGCTTGGCAGCTGCCAATGATGATACTCAAAGGCTGCTTGAATGACATAAACCAATCCCCACATCTCTGTGACATTCAGATTTGAAGATATGCTTCTGTAGGTTTGGGTTGCTAGGGTGCTGTAAATGGTTGCTAGGGCATGGCTTGATAGCTTCACGATGATAATAAAAGGCAGATTGGTTGCCTGTGTAAAATATGCCCACCCCCATGTCTCTATGACATTGTGATCCAGAGTTATGTTCAATGCGATATTAAGTTACCATAGTAGGTAAAAGAGGTGTGCTCAGTTCCTTCACCATAGTATGTCTATGGGCCAATTTTGGGCGGCTCTTGTGCCCAAGGGGTACAGCTTATACCCCACTGCGAGGTATGTTCTTGCACAGCTTACCAGCCTCTTCAAATGTGGTAACCCAACATGTTTCTACGAAATCCTCGCTCGGATTTACCTGTCAAAGTTGGTCACAATGTTAAGTCTATGGGATTTGTTCCGCTGTACAACCATTGTATGTCTGATCGCTTATTTCCTCAATAAGTTCCATGATTATAAGCTACCTCATTCATGTGTCTGTGACAAACTGAGTGGGACGAGTCATGTGCCAAAGTTTGTATAGAAGAGTAATAATAATAATAGACAGGTGAGATTGGTTGAACTATCCCTTCATTATGGCACGACTGGGTTCTCCTAAAGTACTTTACTAAATATCAAAGTAATTTATGAAGAAACATACTCTGATGAAGCACATACTCTGCAGCCTCTCAGCAGATTGTCAGTGTCAGTGTTTTTGCATCATGACGGCTGATCATTACAATCTCTGAGGCTCTTAAATGGCACAACATCATCTTAAGACTCTTTGCTGAGGACAACAACCCCAAAGCTTGAGATGTGTCTCTTAGCCAAGTTGGCACAGCATTGCCCACTGTAATCCACCTAGAGGTGGGTCCTGCCAAGATGGGTGCTTTAAATAATACCACTCATAGTCCCAAACCCAACAAGTAGGTCTGTCTGGGATTACCCAAATGTTCCCTGCAGAATAAGGGTCCTTTCTGAATTCATAAATCACCAGCCTTTGGTTGATCAAAATCCCCTGGTGTTCTGGCTTGTGGTTATCCAAAGTCCACAGACGTTAGGCCGCTGGCAGCTAAATATACATCAAAAATCTCCTGGACTAATGGGAATTATATAACCATTATTACAAAAACCCAACATGAAGTGCACTGACCCGCATGAGGCGTGATTAGCCTGGAAGAAAGAACATTTGTTGGGAAATTTGACACAAAATGTACTGTGTGTTTCCAAACGGATGCGATTTCAGGCCCTGTGTAGGAGGAAAAGGATTGTATCCACACACATCCACTTCCTTGGGGAATGACAGTGTCACTTGGTGTGGATGCCAGCTGTCATGGTGAGCTTCATTGGGCACGAATGTCAAAGGACACTCCTCTTCTCTCTCTCTCTCTGGATTTCTCTCTTTCCTTCCCTCTTGTGCTTCAGCTGACCTCTAGCCCTGTCTTTCGATATTTTCTTTTCTCTTTCCCCCTATAACTTTGTGAGTCTTCTGTCCGTTGTTTCTGGTTTTCTCCACCCCATCGCCTTCTTTCTGGGATGGGGAGGGTCATGGACTCTGTTTATCCTACTTAAACTTTCATTTCCCCAAAGAATGTTTCAGACATGCACGCTTATGCACATACACACATGCAGATGCACACACTGTCACACAGCAAGCTGAACTTTTGTCATGCACAGATCATTTAAAATCTTATGACTTGCTGAGGCTAACAGCTTTATCCTTCCAGATTTTAAAGAAGTTGATGCCTAGGCAAAGTTACATTACTATTCCAAAAATTGAGGTCAGTAAGATTTTTTATTTTATTTTTATTTTCTTAAAGAAATAATTTCTTAAAGAATGCATTCAATTGATTAAAAGTGACAATGAAGATTTCCATTTTAAATAAGTGTTGTTGTTTGGAATTTTTTATTTATCAAGCAGTCCTGACCAAAAATAACATGTAAAAAAAAAAAAAAAAATCTACAAAAATAACTGATAAATAACTGTATTCAACACTGATAATAAGAAATTATTCGTAAACAGCAAAATTAGCATATTAGAATGATTTATGAAGGATCTTGTGACACTCACAAATGTAAAATTAAGCTTTGCGTCATTTTAATATATTTTAACATTTAAGGAATACATTACATTTTAAAATATATTTAAAAAAATAAAATGTTATTAAATTGTAATAATATTTCACAATATTACAGTTGTTTACTGTATTTTTGATCAAATAAATGAAGACTTAGTGAGCATAAGAGACTTCTTTCAAAAACATTAAAAAATCTGGTAACACTTTAGTATAGGGACCAATTCTATCTATTAACTAGTTGCTTATTAGCATGCCTATTATTAAAATATTGGCTGTTTATTAATACTTATAAAGCACATATTCTGTAGGACTATATTCTACATCCCTAATCCTACCTAATACCTAAACTTAACAACTACCTTACTATTAATAAGCAGCAAATTAGGAAATAATTCTGTTTATTAATACTTATAAAGCACATATTCTGTAGGACTATATTCTACATCCCTAATCCTACCTAATACCTAAACTTAACAACTACCTTACTATTAATAAGCAGCAAATTAGGAAATAATTGAGGCAAAAGTCGTAGTTAATGGTTTGTTAAAGGGTTAGTTCACCCAAATTATCTTGTGTTTTACCCACCCTCGAGGCATCATAGGTGTATATGACTTTCTTCTTTCAGACTGGATTCGAAGAAAGTCATATACACCTAGGATGCCTCAAGGGTGAGTAAAACACAGTCTAATTGTAATTTTTGGGTGAACTAACCCTTTAATAACGAGTATTGGACCTTAAAGGGGTCATATGATACTTTTTTAAAGATCATTATTTTGTGTATTTGGTGTAACAGAATATGTTGACATGCTTTAATGTTCAAAAAACACATTATTTTTCAAATACTGTACATTATTGTAGGTCCTCTATGCCCCGCCTCTCTCAAACGCTTTGTTTTCTACAAAGTCCCTCCTTCCGACAAGCGCAGTCTGCTCTGATTGGCCAGCTGACCCAGTGCATTGTGATTGGCCGAACACCGCAAGCACTCGTCGGAAATGTAATGCCCCTTACCATAATCGCGAGCTTTATCTTTCAAAATAAATGTAAAGACAGAGCCTGAAAGGGGAACAGAGTCGCGTGACAGACACCGTGATGAAGCTGGTATGTGTTTGCAGTACACAAGCCATGGTTAAGACATCTAACTCTGTGATGTGACCCTGTCTCTGTCTCTCTCTCTCTCTCTCACACACACACGATGCGCAAAACTCCTCATTTGAACTGTCAATAGCAAATACTTAAACTAATATCAAAACAGTAGCTGATTCAGAAGCGGCAGACTGTCATAGCAAAGTCAGAATTACCTCATTTCCTAGGTTCACGAAACGGTCGTCCATAAAATGCATTGCTGTTCTGTTGTAAGTAATCTTAAAGATTCCTAAATGCATCTACTTTCGGAAGGCCAAATAAAGTGCTTTTGCTTTCGCCTAGAAACACACAGCGTCTCCCTGACGTTTTTAGATTCGCTTGACAGACAACACTAAATAAGACTCACAAACAGATATCAGACTGACACACACACAGAGCGCTTGCTGAATGACAAAAAGCTGACGCTGGTCTCACCGCACATGCTTTTATAGCTGCCTGGTCATTACGTCACCCGCCCGTGACGTCTCGCCCATCTATTGGTCTGATTACACACGAGATTCAGAGCCGGTCACGCTGAAGGGCGTTCCCAAAGCGTCCTACGACGCAGCTCGAGTTCCTGAAGAGGAACTTGAAATCGCATCATATGACCCCTTTAAAATAAAGTGTGACCGAAAATCAGTAAATTGTCAATGTAAACAGTAGTGTACATTGACAATAATAACTGTGAACTTCAGATTTCTTCAGAAGTGAGTATGTTTTTTTTAATCAAATCTTTGGATTGGAATATTTATACAAATAGACTGTAAACAACATAAGAGGTTATTAAATATGGTGAAAACATGGTGGTTGTTACCAGCTACATTTTAATGATCTCAGTCTAGGTCCAAAAATGTGGTGATTTGATGTAACTTTACCCTCTTGGCCTCTGGGTATCTTCTCTCAGAGCTGTGACAGCTGTCCATTCTCTCCCATATGGCACTTCCATATAATGCATCCTGCTGTCTGTCTCTGTCTCCAGCTGAGGTGGGACCTGTCCATGTCACGATGGCAGTTTCACAACCCTCAGTGTACACTGCCCTCATGCTAGCAATCCCATCATCCCTCACAACACACAGTGGGAAGCTAATACTGAAACACACAATCTTCTATCGAAAATAAATAAATAGTATATTTGATTTTCCTTTTTAAATCTAGCCCTAGAAAAGCCGTTTTAAAATATGTGCAAAAAGTGTCATGTCCAGTGTTGGGCTAGATACTCAAAAAATTTTATATATTACTCATCCATGCTAATAAGTGTTAGTCCATGACAATCACAAGATAAGGTACCTTTAAATAGCTCAGCTGTTGAATTTACCTTAGTGGATGGTATAGAGTTGATGTTATTCGATACTGGCCTGGTGGAAGAAAGGTAGGGTGAATGAGTGTGGCTGTCAGAGAAAGCAGATGTAGATAATGATAACACAGATCCCTTTGCACCCGTCATTCTGGGGCTGCAGGGCTTTTTTTCTCAGAGTAATCAGATCCTTAGATTGCGCTCAGCAGAGTGCTCATAAAACACACACATACACACACTTAAACACATAGGACTCTTCACACACTCATTCACAGTCTTGTCAACACGTCTCATCTACTCAGATTTATCCTCAACAGCACTCTGTATCCCTGCCAGTCACTCACACACACACACACACACACACACACACACACATCCAATGGACGGATGGATAAAGGAAGAAGGAAAGAAAGGAGGAAGGAAGCCTCATAAATGTATCGGTCACCAGTAAAACTAGAGATGACACACTTTAGAAGAAAACTGGTGTGTCATAAATGCTAGAAACAGGAATAATAGCACTTGGTCAACAGGCTATTAAGGACAGGGTCACAGTAAGTCAATATATTTGCTTACTTGTAAGTGGTGCTTCTAAGGCAAGCAGATCTTTACTTCTGCTCCAAAGTAGAATAAACCCCTAAACTATGTATTAAACATTACTCAGTAACACTCAGTAACATTACAACTAGTAATGGTAATAGCTGTGATATTAATACTTTGTTCCTCAGTATGGGATGGGGTGTGCTGTTGTAAACACTAAATAACTCAACCAGAAGGTCATCGGCTTCAAAAACGGTACTACTTGACATGCTTCACAAGAAGCACAAAATAAACTCTCTTGCTTTTGTGTAAAAATATTCAAACATCCTAAAACAAGTCAAATTAAGTATAATTGCATGACTACAACTTCTGCAGTGAATGGGTGCCATCCAAAGAGTCCAAAGAGCTGATAAAAATATCACAATAATCCACAAGTAATCCACACTACTCCAGTCAATCAATTAAAGGGGTCATATGATGCGATTTCAAGTTTTCCTAAATGCACAAAATAATGTTCTTTTTAACAACATCATATGACCCCTTTAATGTCTTGAGAAGTTAAAAGTTGCATGTTTGTAATAAACAAATCCACCATTTTATTTTTACTTCAAACCGTTGCATATGAGTACTATATCCATAATATTGCTTTCTCAAGTGAAAAATCGGCTTGTCTGAACCAGGAGAGAAATATGCACAGATCAAGCACCGTTTACAAGCAAGTAAACAGTCCAAAAGTTCAAAAGAAATATGATGGTGGATTTTGATGTGAGAGGACAACAGGTGATGGACTTTTTTTCAATATATTGCTTAATGTGAAACTTCTCCAAATATCCCAAACAAACGCATCTACATCTTGGCCAGAGGGTGAGTACATTTTCAACAAATTTTCATTTGAAATATTTGAGAAACAAATATTCCTTTAAAGCCTGTTCATGCCAACACAAATGTTCAGAATGAAAATGCGGTCCGATTTTGCATACGATTTGTCTTTCCAGACCAATGCGGAAAAACAGTATATGTGCTGAATGAAAATGCAGAATCACTCTCTGACAGTAGGTGGCAGTTTTTAGAAGAGTGGAAATACCATGCAGTGCAATCTTCCGTTGCTTTTCCTTTTTTTCCTTAATTTAGAAAAAAGTCTGTTTGTGAGCACCACCAAGTGATAGTTTTAGCAGCTCTGGTCATGTGACCAAAAGCACGACTCCTATTAGTTGGCCAGTTTTCTTTGCAGTAAGATGGAAAAGAGATTAGAACACCTTGCTTTTTTTTTTTTTAAAGTGTCACATTGATGGCATGTGAATGTTGATGCATGTCTGAACAGATGCATTAACAGCTGTTCATTCAAATTAAAATGTTTATCACATCGAATTTTCACATCAAATATTCGGCCTACTGTGAACAGGTCTTACTTTTTTTTTTAATCGCATTGGCAATTTTATTTATTTTTTCTTTATAAAAACTACATTTTACAGCTACATTTTGTACGATTTTTTCCCCAGCGGGTTTAAAACAAATAAACACCATTAAATTGCTAAAAATTTTTAGCAGAGGATATATCTGCATATATATATATATATATATATATATATATATATATATACATACAGTAGTCAACATTTGAAACATTTGAAAAACTTTCATCAAAGTTGTCTACATTTTGTACGATTTTTTCCCCAGCGGGTTTAAAACAAATAAACACCATTAAATTGCTAAAAATTTTTAGCAGAGGATATATCTGCATATATATATATATATATATATATATATATAACAATTTTTATGTAATTTAACTTCTCAAGTGAATTTATTGTTTTAAGTATATGGACATTTTTTTTTTTGCAAAACGAACTGAAACAGACTGACTATGCTAGCCCACCATCTAGACCAGCATCAAACCAGAGCTAATCCACATAAGCTAACCTGAACTAGCACCAAAATTCATCTTCTGTCTAAACCCATCTTTTCAGCAGGGTTATAGAAGGTTTTTTTTTTTTTTGGGGAATAGACAGACAATGGTGCAGATTCAGTGTGGCTCACTGGTCCAGGACTGGATTGAATCACAAGCACTATTGTCCAAGCTTCAGTTCCTGCATTGGTTCTTGTTTGTTTGTCTGCACTGGTGCATTGTGATTAGGTGAATTGGAGGGCGGCAGCCAAAATGCCATCTGTAAAAAGTGCATCCGCTGCCTGACTGAATGAATGGCATGCATCCGTGTCATGTGTCATTAGTCTTGCACAAACAAGCTCTGTCTTGCACAATGCAAACATATGCATGCACACAAACATAATTCGCTTGTGCAACGTCACATCCATGGCCATTAGACCTTTACTCTGCACGTGAACACACTCGTAATCATATTTGTTTTTTTACACGTTGCTTGCATGCAATACGTGATAAATGGTTGACACATCATACAGACATTTCAGTTATGATTGTGTGGCATATATATGGCAGAAAATAACCATTCAAAGACCTAAATGACAATTTATTCACAGGCCTATTTAATGGAGGTTTCTGGGTGCTTTCCTTGTTTCTTTGGAGCCTCTGTGTTCAGCGCAAGACCTTGTACTACGCCTGTTGATACAGCTCAGCTGAATTCCATGAATGAAAAGAACTGAAAGTATGTGAACTAAATGTCAATCCATTCTTCAGACTGCACTCTCCACTGTTCTTTTGTTCATTTATTCAATCATTCAGTCAGTCATTCAGTGGCCCCTGCTTTGGAACAGGTCCGACATATTGTAAAACGGAAACTGAAAAAAAAATCTGAGATTTCTACACTCACTTTCACTCGACACCTTGAGCAAATAAAGAGATGCCTCCACTTAAGATTTCGGTGTACTTAGCAAATGCGATAGCACCATCGCAACTACTCACAGTGAATAATCACCTCGGTGTCCCAAGGGCCCAGCTGCGAATCTAACAGGAAGTGATGCATTTCCGAACAGGAAGGTGGATTTCCCCCTAAATAGCTCTTTAGCGTCTCACTCTTTCATTCATAAATCTGGCACAGACATAATGAAGAAAGGTTGGCTCATAAATCTTCTTCAGAGAGAGATTTTGAGATAGCGAATGAGTCACTGGAAGAAACAAAAGAGATTTTCATTTCTGATTGAGTCTTTGACGTATTGTGCACAAGTGGTGAATGCAGGTCTTTTGTTCCTCATACTTGCCAATTTTTCATTTGAGGAATGAACTGTTTTACTGTTCAATATTATCACCATGTGATGCACTGCTATGAATGTATTTGCATAAGCGTGAGCAGACAACAATGATTTTTTACAGATCCAAAGTGACTTACAGTTGATTTGAAGTCTACAAAACCCATGATGATTTCAGTATTTTTTGTGTTTCTTTTTTATTTTTTAAAGAAATGAATACTTATTCAGCAAGGATGCATTAAAATGAAGTGCAAAGACAAGTTATAATATTAAAAATATTTCTATTTAAAATAAATGCTGTTATTTCTTTATATAACTTTCTATTCAGAGAATCTTGGAAAAATGTATCACAGTTTCCACAAATATATTACGCAGTACAACTTTCTGTAACATTGGTAAATCAGCAAATCAGCATATTAGAATGATTTCTGAAAAATCATGTGACACTGAAGACTGGAGTAATGACATTTGTACACATTGTGTGCATTCTGAATCAAGTATGTTTTGATATTGAAATTAGATTGTTGTAATCTTGATGTTCAACTAACCGTCGCTGCTGGTAAAATTCCTAAAAAAATTTTCTTCATTTCTAAAGTGTTTTCAATTCATCATTCATCTCATCTTTTTTCCCTGTAAAAAATCAGTATCCAAAGATACTGATTCGCGAACATAATGAGCTGTAGAACTGGAGCTGTTACATGAGGACAGTTAAACTCAAGCGCTTCTTTGACCTTGGCAAAGACCCAGAACATCCTGACCTTCTATCAACCTCTCTCTGTCTCTCTCTGTCTCTCTCTCTCTCTCTCTCTCTCTCTCACACACACACACACACTCGAAGTGGGAAGTGGAATATAGCGGATGTGAGTAGAGAGAAAGGAAAGCAAGGGAGCAGGGTCAGGAATGCAGCAGCATGAGAGTCTGGGAAAGGGGGAGGCGGCTTCGAAGCACTTCCTGTGTTAGGAGGGAAGAATCCATCAACTATGAGACAGGAATCAGGGTCAGTGAGATAATAAACACACATGCATTCCAGCACACACATCTGCCTCGGCCTTGAACGGCTGGAAAGTCCAGGATGAGTGTCATTTTGAAACTAGAAGGCACAGAGAGACAGATGCTTATTGTGAGAATTCAATTAATAGAAAGTCAAAACTGATCTCACACACTCACTTGTGTGAATTTTGTCTTATTTGAACACTTCACTTCACTTATTTGAACACTTCACAAATGAACTCTGACTTGGTTTGAGTTCAGTCTGCAATGTGTTTTATTTATGATGTGCATTTGGGTATGCACGGCACTCCATGTTCATTTTATTGTCAGATTCACATCATTTTAGATACTGTTTGATTGCTACAGATTCCCACACAGATAATGATACTCAACAACATAGCCATCTCACTCAAAGAGGATCCACTTATTCTAAAGTTATGGAGATTACATTTACATTACATTTATATTTATGCATTTAGCAGACGCTGTTATCCAAAGCGACTTGCAACAGAGGCTATTCAGGCATACTGAAAAAAAATTGTATATATAAAATTATTGTTATAAAATAAACAAATACATAAAACAAAGGAACCAATAAACAAACAAACAAAATAAATTTAGCATATGCTGTTTTCCAAAGCAATCTATAATAGAGATTAAATAGTCATATTAAAAATAAAAGAAAATCGCAAGTGATTTATATTTTTTAATACTCAATTTATTATTATTATTATTAGTAGTAGTAGTAGTAGTAGAATTATACTACTTACAATCTGAGATAGGCGTATTAAAAATAAAATAAAAAAGAATATAGAAACAATAAATATAAGATTAAGAGTGAATAAAAATATTCTAATACTCAGTTTATTATTATTAGTAGAAATATAACAAAAGAAAAATATAATAATAATAAATAAATAATAATATTCTAGTGTTTCAAAAAGAAATTGAGTGAATGGAAATTACAATTACAATTACAATGAATTGAAACGAGACCTGATTCCAATGACTAAATGCACATAAAATAATTATTTTAGCAGTTATTTAGACTAACATATTTAACACTTTGTCACACATAACATACACATATCACTGATAACACTGAAATTGAACTGTCTGTAGTGCAACTGTAGTAGACCGAATAGATGAAAATAAAACTAACAAAATACAATCACACAGGTACAGCACCTTCTCAAATTGCCATCTCAGTGCTTACATGCCTCACAAATGACAACTACAGGTTTGCGCTCCTTGCAAACAGGCCTGACACTGAACACCAGCTGCTGACTTATTTGTCTTTGGCTGTCACTTCTTCCTCTTCGATTGACCCTTCAGCCTGATGTATATCTGTGGCTGTGTTTTTTTTTTTATATCCCACATCTTCCCATTGTCTCTGTAATATGGTTTTGAAGGTGGGGTGTGCCCTCCAAGCACCTCTTCATATGTGGCACGACAAGCGCTTTGACCAGCTCCTTGATGAATAGCCGTCATGCATTGGTCACACCAGCCATGTAATCAGGGTGTTGCTCAGTGAAGATGGTGTAGGCCAGGGGTGGCCAACGTCGGTCCTGGAGAACCACAATCCTGCAGAGTTTTGCTTCAACCTTGATAAAAACTCACCTGCCTGTAGCTTTCTAGTAACCCTTAGACCTGGATTAGTTTGTTCAGGTGTGTTTGATTAGGGTTGGAACTGAACTCTGCAGGACTGTGGCTCTCCAGGACCAACACTGGCCGCCCCTGGTGTAGGCAATGAGGGTGGCAACATCCAGCACATTGCATCATAGCACCATGGTCCACCTCCCTGTTCTCCGCTTACATGAGTAGGTGCAAACCATTTTTACTCAATCTGTTGGACTGGATCTGAGTCTCCTCTTCAGAGGACTCATCAGACAAGTCTTCAATGCCATCAAATGAGTCTTCTTCATCTAGGAGAGCTGGATTTACACCCACAACTCCAGATTGACCCTGTGGCACATAGTCTAGGTCATCAGCATCAGATATTTCAGACTCTGAATCAGGACTAAGAATTGCCTCATCATGCAGCATCTCTACAAGCATTTCAGCCATGAATCTCGAATGTCTGGGATCAGCCAAACTAACACTCTAGATAAAGAGTGCACAACAATCAGTTGATCATGTATATAGTGATTATATATTGTCGCTGTCAGACAGAATCCTTGTTTGTCCAAAACCGTAATTTTTCAGGAACACTGACAGACTGGGTGACCAATAGCACTGATTTATGACAAAAAATAAAAATGATGAAATGTGGAGATACGAGGTTTCTGCCTGACAGCAATGATATATATATATATATATATATATATATACTTGTATATACCATAATAACATATTATTTTGACTTTTATTTTGTTGACCTAGTTAACATTAGTTAGCTAAAACAGAATATGTCAACAACAAGCTAATCATTCGGGGATGCAAATCGGGCTTAAAATTGTCTAGTGTGCGGCCAGCCTAAGCAACCGAGACCAAAAACACCAACCGATCACACACTTCAGTCTACCAAACTCTTTACGGTGTCATTTTACTAGGCAGATTGATACCGCAGCAGCGAGCTGCAGAATTTATATCACAGCAATTATATCTCAGCGATATATTTTCAGTCTATACTCAGAGGAGAGCGACGGCCTCTGTCTATCACTTGCTAACATGAAGCAGACATCTCGCGCTGACCAGTTCAGGAGAAAATTGGGTTTCTCGATTATAGATCAAAGTTTAGTGAATAAAGGCGATTTAATTTGGTTAATGCTGTTGCAAGTCATATTGAATAGGAGCTTTATTCTGGTCCATTAAGCTGCTTGTGGCATGCCTGTGGACAGCTGGAACCTTGCGTAAATGCCCTCGAAAACTCTGCAACAGAGCAACCAAAAGAGTTCAGAATATTCATTATATCACACTTGTGACACAATTTACTGCTTCCTGCTGGGTGCGACTATTAATAGTTTAATGAAAAGGACAGAGGCATTTTAACAAATGCACACAGATGCACAAGGTATGAAAGGTCATGGAGAGGGTCTCAAGAGATGTGATATTATAATGCATGTGTGTACCACCAAATCCCAGCTAGGATCAGTAAATAATAATACCCTACCATATAAATACACCACATATATTATATACAGTTCACATGCCCCATAATCAAATAAAATCATAAGCATGGTCCAGTTTATTTATTTATTTATTTATATTATACTGGCTTTAATAAGCTGAATTGGAGTAAAAAATTAAATGGTAATTGTTAGATATTTTTTAAGAAATATGAGAAATAAAGTTGCAAAGCCTACAAGAAATGTATTTATTTATTTAACTGGCTTTAATAAGCTGCATAAATATGGAAGTCAGTTTCTGCCTGAGAGGTAAAAATGAACTGTTAATTATTAGATACAATTTAAAATAATATAAGGTGACATTGTGAAAGATACATTTGCATAAAAAAAAACAAATCAGTGTTTTCAGATATACAGTTGCAGTTGCAGGAAATAAAATAGCAATTGTTAGATGTAAAGTCACATTATGAGATATAATGTCACAAAACATACAGAAGTCACGATTTTTTTTGTAGTTGTTGTCAAGTTGATCTGCTCTCTTGATTGCTCAAGACAAATTTCTCCTTACAGAGAGAATAAAGAAAGAAATGAAAGGAAGAAATTAAATGAAAATCACAACTATGAAATACACATTGTGAGATATGACCTATTTAAAAGTTTTTAATGTTATTGAAATGAGTCTCTAGAGATCACCAAGGCTGCATTTATTTGATCAAAAATACAGCATACAGAAATATTGTAAAATATTATTACAATTAAAATAACGGTTTTCTATTGGAATATATCTTCATGTGTAAGTTATTTCTGTGGTTACTCCAGTCTTCAGAGTCACACGATCCTTCAGAAATCATTTTAATATGCTGATTTTTAAGAAACATTTCTTATTATCAGTGTTGAAACAGTTGTGCAGTTTAGTATTTTTTTGTGGAAAGTTTTTTGCTGTATTTTTAATGAATAGAAAATCCAAAAGAGCCACTTTTTTTTCCAATTTAATGCATTATTGCTGAATAAAAGTATTCATTTATTTAAAAATCAAAAATACTGATCCCATACGTTTATCCTAGACTTTATAAGTCTCAAGTATCATAGGTTAAATTAAGAAAAGAGTTGCAGTTGTGAGATATAAAGTCGACAGTAAATTCCACAAGACAAAGTAATATGTGAAATGACACATATTAGATGTTAATATTGTGTGTTTCCTCCAGAATCAATGACTGCTTGTAGTCTTTTGTGGGAGTTGTGTACAAGCAGGAAACCAAATACTCAAGATTGGGGGGATCAGTTGTAAAAGTTGAAGAACTGGTCATTGAAGAGCCCGTATTGTTTGAGTACTAGACTGCATGTCTGTGGTGGTTACGGCCCTGAGTCCCTGAAGTATCCTGAATGGCGGCGCTGGATCTAAACATTATTGAGCAACTGCATGAAATAATTCAAATGTGCAGAGCATGCTGGGAAGCTGAGAAAGCTTCACTGCTTAAAGCAAAACCAGAGACTCAAGAAGACCAGCACAAAAAACTGCATGCAGTCATTGATGACACATATGTAAGTAGTATACATGCAACCTCAGTATTTGGCGGAATACACTTCAGCAATAGCTTCATCAGGACACTACTGCATAAAAAAAAGATTCTTTCAGGATATGTACATTTATGAACACATCTGTATAGGCTTTATGCATAACCCCAGGTGCAGTGAATTTGAGGACACACACAGTATTGGCTGGGTTTCTGTCCTTGTCTCTCGTCTGGACGTAAACGCACACGCGTATGTGGCGATTAGATTCAGAGACAGTGTCAGAGACCCTGAGTTTGATAAATGAGGAACACAGTTCTCAGTTCCTGTAGGGTAAACAGGATAGAAAACTACAGGTTCAGTCCTCTCAGCTGGGGAACAGTCAGGGTCATCTAGAGCCTGACCTCACACACACACACACACACACACACACACACACACACACACAACAGCCCTCTCACATCTGCAAATGTTAAATAATGTCTGACAGGCCTTCATCTGCACATATAATATGCTTCTTAAGTGCACGAGTGAATTATTGAAGGCTTTATTTTTAATGTTTGATCTGCTGCGTATGCTTGGTGCTGAGACTTCTCTCTCTTTCTCTCGCTCTCTCGTCCTTTCACTATCTCTGTTACAGAACATGATTGGGTTTCCTAATTACATTTCATCAGAACTGTTCCTCTGGCCACTCAAATAGAGCAGTTTTTTTTTCTTTCACACCCTTTTCTATGCACACAGTGAACTGAAAAACTATTTAGACACTTTCGAACACTTAAGTCTTACTTTTAAATGTCTGAATGTCATTGCATTAGACAGAAAAGATCATTGCGACATTTGCAATGCAACACTTGGTACTTTTTTCACAGAATTAACTTCACTTTTCGGAGCTAGCTATCCTCTTTCTATTTTACTATATATTTTTTATTTCTATTTGTACTACTGTAGTATGGGATTAGGCTAATTATTATTTTGGATCATTATTTTTTATGAATAGGTAATATTTCATTCATTCATTTTTGTGAATAATAATTATAATAATAATAATAAATTATTATTATTATTATTATTACAGAATTGTTACAGCTAGTACCCCACAAATGATACAATATAAAATTCTGAATTTTTCTAAAAACAAAACACACTATATACACAATACATTATATAATAATATACACAACTGTTGAAAAGGTTGGAGTCAGTAAGGTTTTTTTTTTAATTTTTTTTTAAAGATATTAATACGTTTATTCAACAAGTATTTATTAATTTGATCAAAACTGAAAGTAAAGACATTTATAATGTTACAAAAGATTTATATTTTAAAAAGCTGTTCTTTTGAACCTTTTTAATCCTGAAAAAAATTCTTGAGCAGCAAATCAGCATATTAGAATGATTTCTGAACAATAATGTGACACTGAAGACTGGAGTAAAGATAATAAAAATACAGCGTTGTCATCACAGGAATAAATTATATTTGAAATTATATTAAAATAGAAAATGGTTATTTTAAATTGTAATAATATTTCACAATATTACTGATTTTATTGTATTTTTGATTAAATAAATGTAGCTTTGATAAGCATATGAATCTTCTTTTGAAAAACATTTTTAAAATCTCACTGACCCCAAACTTTTGAATGGTAGTGTACAATATAAGCAATATCTTCAAATGCATGAATTCCACAGATGTAAATAATCTTAGAATCTGCTCTTGTATATAAAATACAAACATATATACGGTACACATGTATAGTAGTAGCTTCTGTCACTTTGGTGCTGTATTCCAAAAGCCGGCGTGAAACATTATTTTCCGGCTGTGCATGATTCCCAAGATCTCAAACACACTGGCCTTTTGTTAGACATTAAGACACATGCACACTCACTGCATGTACAGTACGCTATTGTGTGTGTGTGTGTGTGTGTTTAAATGAAAGTGATAAGTGATAGTGGCACAGGAAGAAGAAAGCAAATGCTTTTCAATGTGTTGTAGAGTGTCTTTGTTTATACAAGGAAAGAAATTGAAAACTTTGTTAATCAGTGTGTGTGTGTGTGTGTGTGTGTTGGACAGACTAGGACAGATGGGGCCAGTGCAGCTGTCGGCTGGTCAGCGCAGGGCATAATGAAACAAAGGAGAACCTGTAGTTACAAGCAAGCCAAGCATGCAGCCATTTAATGTCTTTAGATGCAAACATCTGAACGATGCTGATGTCTGCACCCATGTCTCCTTAGCACAACCACAGTTATTCTGTCCTCTCCACATTACACCACCCAAGCTCACCACTCATTCCTCAACTAAACAAACAGCCCAAATTATCTATAACGTCTACAATAAAACATGGCAACACATAAGCTCGTAAACACAGAGGCTACTGGAGCGCTATATGTGGATGTGCATGTGTGTATGTATGTTTTGGCAAAGCGAGTGATTAGTTTACAGTGGCTGGAGCACAAAGGAGAAGGTCATCCATCATTCCCCAGACAAAAGTGAATGAAATGAAGGAGAGAGAGAGAGATAAAGAATTATGAAACATAAGGCCAGACAGATGGAAATGTGAATGATGGATGTCGAGAAAACGAGAGAGGGAGAGATATTCCTGAGTTAGCAAAGAAACACATATGAATGAGGAAAGACCAGAGGAGGAATGATGGAGAGAAAGCAGAGAGGAGGAATACACACAGCTGGACCTCGGAGGATATGAGTGAGAAAGCGCCGAACGAATAATTTAAATAATAATGACATGAAGTTGGGTGAGGTACAGGGGAAAGTGGAGAGAGGGAAGTAAAAATATGGAATGGGTGTTTTTTTTCAACTTCAGGCACTTTAATGTCCCAGGGGTGGATTTTTATTAAAACTAACATATTTCAGATTTTTTTCTTTCTTTTTGTTTTATGGAAGTCACATTAAAACTGTCTTGGAAACTGTTTATGCCTTTATTATTTATATATAGATTTAATTGTTTAACCCTTGTTCCAGACTTAGATGTTTTAATCTAAAATTATGAAATCCATCTAAATAAAATTAAATAAATCATCAACATCAGAAAAAAATAGAAATGTTTAAAACTATGATAATCTAAAAAAAATATATATGTAGTGAAATACACAAACCGTTTATATTCATTATATAAAAATGATTTACATAATTTATTAAAAAACAACAAAAATATTGACCCAATAAAATTTTCTTTTTCTCTTTCTTTCTTTCTTGAGCTTGAGATAAAATATGAGACATGCGATTTGTGTGTAATATATATTTTAAAAAGGCAAGCTATATATATATATATATATATATAATTTTGCAGAAAGTGTATATAGTATTGAAGTCAGAATTATTCAAATACAGAAATACTTCACATCATCCTTAGTCAAACTGAAAATTTACTTTCTTCCTGAAATAGCATTTATTTATTTTTTGCTCTGTAGATTAATTTACAGATTAAGTTTTCACCACAAGACTAGTACGCTAACAAAGTAAACAGGGTCAATTTTGATTTCATGCAGACTTTAATTGTGTGTAGTTAGGATACATAACATTTTAACTGTGGAATTAGCCTTAGCAAAACAAATGAGTCCAAATGAGTTCCAAAAATGTTTAAAATGTCATTTCCACCACAGAATACTATTAAACACAATACATTATTTAAGATGTGATGGAAATGACAGAAAATCACAGAATTCTCCTATTGGAAACTGACAGTTGACAAGTCCACAGTGCCAAGTGTCCAATACTGGAATAAACACTCGTATAAAAAAAAAAAGAGGGGGAGTTGATTGGAGGAAGGCTGGGCTGGCCAGCAGCGGGTGGTCAGATAGAGGTGGCATTAACCCAGGCAGAGCCGGTCTGCCAACCAAACCCTCCATCACAGCTGTCCTGCCTGGCACCGTGCCACACTGAGAGGAGGAGACAGAAACAAGGGAAAGAGGGTGAAAACCAGAGAACAAGAAGAACAAGAGTGGGAGAAACATAATGCTATTGTTGGTCATTGTGTCACGGGGGGCAAGGCACTGGAGAAAGAACAGCAGCTAATCTTTCCAAGCATATGGACGCTAGCAGGACAGACAGAGGGACACAGTTCGAATAAAAGAGAGCGTGATAGAGAAAGAGAGAGATGAGAGAGAGAAAACAACAGACAGCTTCAAATCTGGGCAGCTGGTCAGTGAGTCTGGGGTGAATATGTTTACTCAAATACAAAATGGGCTTTTAGGGCGATGACAATAGGGCAGGAGTCTAGCCATGAAACACTCTGGGATAATCCGTATTGACCAGAGAAACCTAACTGAGTGGCACAAGGCACTTTCACGTTTAATGGGTGATCTTATTACACACACACACACACACACACACACACACAAAAGGGCGGAAGGGTGGATGTTGGGGGTCTTTGACAGAACCCTAAACACACATCAAACTCGCCACTGCAAACATCACTGCTATTATATTCTCATACTTGAATTACAATTTACAACTATTAAAAATCATGTTTGTTTATTGAAATTATGCCGAAATAAATTAAATATAAATATTAGATGTTAAATATTAAAAACTTTAAATGTTGACAATTAAAAATGTAGTCTTGACAACCAAAATAAATAAGCTGAAGTACTAAATGACTGTGTGTGTGTTTAAATGAAAGTGATAAGTGATAGTGGCACAGGAAGAAGAAAGCAAATGCTTTTCAATGTGTTGTAGAGTGTCTTTGTTTATACAAGGAAAGAAATTGAAAACTTTGTTAATCAGTGTGTGTGTGTGTGTGTGTGTGTTGGACAGACTAGGACAGATGGGGCCAGTGCAGCTGTCGGCTGGTCAGCGCAGGGCATAATGAAACAAAGGAGAACCTGTAGTTACAAGCAAGCCAAGCATGCAGCCATTTAATGTCTTTAGATGCAAACATCTGAACGATGCTGATGTCTGCACCCATGTCTCCTTAGCACAACCACAGTTATTCTGTCCTCTCCACATTACACCACCCAAGCTCACCACTCATTCCTCAACTAAACAAACAGCCCAAATTATCTATAAAGTCCACAATAAAACATGACAACACACAGAAGCTCATAAACACAGAGACTACTGGAGCGATATATGTGCATTTGTGTGTATGTGTGAGTGTGTTTTGCCAAAGCGAGTGATTAGTTTACAGTGGCTGGAGCACAGAGGAGAAGGTCATCCATCATTCCCCAGACAAAAGTGAATGAAATGAAGGAGAGAGAGAGAGATAAAGAATTATGAAACATAAGGCCAGACAGATGGAAATGTGAATGATGGATGTCGAGAAAACGAGAGAGGGAAAGATATTCCTGAGTTAGCAAAGAAATATCATGTTTGTTTATTGAAATTATGCCGAAATAAATTAAATATAAATATTAGATGTTAAATATTAAAAACTTTAAATGTTGACAATTAAAAATGTAGTCTTGACAACCAAAATAAATAAGCTGAAGTACTAAATGACTAAAACTAAAATAAAAATGAAAATAAAGCTAAACACAAATATAAAAAACAAACAAATATTAATTAAAATGACAAAAGTCCATAACAAAATCACTAAAAATGAAACTAAATATTAAAATATTAATATTAAAATAATAATATATTAAAATATTATTAAAATATTTAAAACAATATTAAATACTATGATACTATACAAATAATACTAAAATAGTACTACTCACAACATCCTAGAAACCACATAGCGACATGATGAAAACACATCAGAGTACTTTCATATAGCAAAGTCCTGGAACGTGCTAAAAATAACACTAGAACTAGACTCTGCATAGAAACACCCTGACAGCAACCCACAACACTCTAGATACCCCATTGCAACATAGGGGGCTAATTACCCCTTTAGGCTGATGATACATGGGGCAATATTGCTGGGCAACTTTGGGCAATGTTGCCATCAATGGGCAACCAGGTGAGACACAGGGAAGATATTCCTGAGTTAGCAAAGAAATACATATGAATGAGGAAAGACTAGAGAAGGAAAGATGGAGAGAAAGCAGAGAGGAGGAATACACTCAGCTGGGCCTCGGAAGATATGAGCGAGAGAGGGCCGAACGAATAATTTAAACGATAATGACGTGAAGTTGGGTGAGGTACAGGGAAAAGTGGAGAGAGGACAGTAAAAAATATGGAATGGGTGTTTTTTTTTTTTCAACTTCAGGCACTTTAATGTCCCAGGGGTGGATTTTTATTAAATCTAACAGATTTCAGCTTTTTTTTTCTTTTTTGTTTTTTATGGAGGTCACATTAAAACTGTCTTGGAAACTTTTTACTATGCTTTTATTTATTTATTTTTGTATTTGAAAAACTTTTAAATACAGATTTTATTGTTTTACCATCCTTCCAGATACAGAAGTTTAATTTAAAAATATGAAAATCCTAAATAAAATAAAATAGCAGCTATTTGCACTGTGTAAATAGCATATTTTTTTTAGCAATAGATGCTATTTACACTAAGTGCAAATTGCAATGGATTCTATTTACACTAAGTGAAAATAACAGTATTTTTTTAACAATATGCTATTTACACTAAGTGCAAATAGCTATAGATTCTATTTACACTGTTAAAATTGCAGGATTTTCTGCTATTTATACTACTTATTAGAAATAGTGGCAATTATCTGCACCTCAGTATTGTAGTACATTTTAAAACAGTATGTAATAATAACGTATTGAGTTTAAATTATAATTTTCATCAATGGGCAACCAGGTGAGACACAGGGTCCATGACCGATCCAGGTAGTATCCAGGTAGAAATTTGTTACCCATTCTCAGTGAAAGTGCCCAAGCAGCATTGCAAAAAGTTCCCTCGTGTATCATCAGCCATAGAATACCTGAGCAATCGAATACCAAAGGAACCTACTGGCAACCAACCACCAACACCCTAGAAACTGCATAGCAATGCTCTGGTAACCACATGCAACACCCTAGCAACCACACAGCAATATGCTAAAACTGTCACAGAACTATCTACTGCATAGAAACACCCTGGCAACAACACACAATACCCTAGCAACCTCATAGTAACATAGGGTGCAAATTACCCTTAGTAACTGAATGCCAAAGCAACACCCTGCCAACCACCCACAACTCCTTAGCGACCGCACAGTAATACCCGGACAACCACCCACATCCCCCCTAGGAACCACATAGCAAAATCCTGGACACCAGTCCTGGACCCCAACACACACACACAACCCCCAGCAACCGCACAGTAACGCCCTAACAACCAGCCAAAACCCCCTATAGCATCTGCATAGTAACTCCTTGGCAACTATCCACAACCGCATAGCAACTGCAGAGCAGCGCTCATACATATTTCCCCATCTGATCTCCTCCACCTCCACCACAGTGCATCAGTGAATCACTGGCATTGCTCAGAGCTCTGAATCGACTCTTGACTTTTCCCTCAAAGGATGATTAATATGCGTCTGGAGTAGAAACGCATAAACACTCGTGTCCACCGTGACCCGTCTCACTCCCTGTTATTTGTCTGTTGTCACTGTTTGTTTGTCTCTTTTTACTTTTTTATCAAACCAAAGCCCCATCTGCTGCATCATCAACACACTTGAGTATTTTAATTCACATCTTCAGGTACCATCTGCCCAACACCCTCTTCCCCTCTCTCTCTCTCTCTCTCACACACACACACACGAACACGCACACACACACACACACACACACACACACACCCTGAATATGATCTCAGCCCAGCAAGCATCACCTGTCTCCTCTGTTTAGGGTTGGATACTTGTTACACTCTAACATCTGCCATTCTCTAGACTGCAGCTCTCAGTGCAGCCCTCTGATGTCAAACCACCAGCCCAGAATTTAGGAAAAACTTCGGTTACACTTTATTTCGATAGTCCACTTTAGACATTCTATTAACTATAAGTAACTTTGTAACTACATGTCAACTACATGTCAACTAATTCTCATTAATTTGCAACTACATGTCTACTAACTCTCAGAGTAGACTGTTAGGGTAGGTTTAGGGTTAGTAGAATAAGTTGACAAAGAAAGTGTTCGAAGATATTAAGCAGACAGTCTACTAATACTCTACTAACTGCTAGTTGACATGTAGTTGCAAAGTTACTTACTGTTAATAGAATGTCTAAAGTGGACTATCGAAATAAAGTGTTACCAAAACTTCTTTAGGAACTCTTTCATTAGCACTGTACATTACTTTTTTCAGCCAGCTGTATTATAAATGTTTTTGTCTCTTTGCTTCTGGCTGTGTCTAGATTTGCTTGTTGGTATTTTAGTGACAGACCAGCTTATTCTACACCCCAAAAAATGTTAAAGCCCAACCATTGTCTTTAAAATACAATATTTGGCTACCACGTTACTAAAAATTATTCAATTCAATTCAAATTTTTGTATAACACTTTTTTAAGTATTGATACCAGTGTTATTTTAGTATTATTTATATACTATTATATATTTTATTATATTGAATTTGCTTTGATTTTTTATAATTTTAGATTATAAAATTAGATTAGATTTTAATTTTGTTGTAATGTAATTATTGTAATGTTTGTGCTATTTGCATTTGTCATTCATTCATTAATTCATGTTGATTGATTGATTGAACAAATTACTATTTAGGTTTACATTTATTTTATTTTACATATATATTATTCAGTTTTTATTTTTTTTTCATGTAATCAATTTTAGAGCTTAAACTTTAAACTTATTACAGTTTGATTTTTTAAAGTGTTTTTTTAATCTAGTATTTATTTCAATCAACAAAAATGTTTTAATCCTTTATTTTAGTTAACTATAATAACTCAGATTTGCTCATCTAAAATCGGTAAATTTTGGTTACTTTTCAGCTGGTCAGGATGGAGGACCAACTGTCCACCCAGCTAAATCTAAACACCAACTAGGCCAGGCTTCAAATCCAGGTTGATCACCTAAAGACCAATTAACTTGCTAAAGCTGGTTTCACTATGCATCAACAAGGATGCGTAGTCTTGAACATAATAACCCATTCAGTGACTATACATACTATTTTTCCCAGACATGTCCTGACTGGGATTTCTGAATTGCCTTAATTGTCTGGGTGTTGTTTTTGACTTCCTATTGACATGTTTTCTACAGTCTACAATTATAAATATATGCATATTTGCATTCCTTTGACTGTTCTTTGTTGATCCCACCTTCCCGCACACCACGATTGGTCGGTAATGTACAACCCTTGCACACTATTGGACAAAATACTTTTCAGTCATTCAGCTATGAAAACAACAGAAAAACAAAGCCAAAACCCAGCCATTTTAGGCAATTTAGAGATCCCGACCAAGACATGTCCTAGAAAAGAGGACATATGGTCACCCTAATAACCCATAAAACACAAACCCAGAGCTAACTTTGTTAAATGTCAACAAATGGGATGATGTCCCAAAAGATAAACTGACTGGGATGGAATTTCAACCTGTCGGTTAGCGTAGCATGCTAGCTCTGCTACAGAGCAGCTTTCATAGACTTAATTAGCCATATTTGCCCAGCCGCCACCCTCAGATAACATAATCATATCAGCCTGACAGGATTTCATTAAGAATCAATCTACTGGAGAACAAGGGACAAAAACACCCTAAACCGCATCCAGCGATCTCTCACGGGCACTGTCTGGAACGGCTAGCGCTAGCGGTGCTGTAGACACTACAACCCTCCACTGACTGCCTGTCAGAGCGGATACAAGGGTATAAAAGTTGGTCGGCCAAACTTTGGGAGGTAAGGGGAAGGCGACATGGCTTTATGTGGTGTGACGTGCTGTTATTACTGCTGATTTTATAGCAGTCATTACATGATGCTCTCTCTCGCTCAGTCCTGGCTAATAATGGGAGTCATTACAGTTCAGCTACACACTCCATTTGGATCTCATAACTACTAAAGCCCCTGATTATACAGAGCGACATAAAATGAGAGAGAAAAGAGGGGCATTTTTGAGGATGAGCTCTTGTCAGAGGCTTGTGAATGTTACCTGAGGCACAGGGCCTGAAGCACTTGGCTTTTGTAGGAGATAATACACACACACACACACACGTCTCTTAGCCATCTGGAGCACGAGCTGTGACCCAGCTTTCACTCAGCAAGGAGGCCACTACACACACATGCACATATGTGCCACCACTTTCTTTGCTTTTCTTTCTTGTTTTCTGTTTCCCTCTCTTCCTTTTTCAATTTCCTTTCCCATCTATCACGCTCCTTCATTTGCCCACCCCTCTCCCCGTCTCCTCCCCTCTCAGATATAGACCGATCAGGACCCGAGGCGGGGAGACGGAGAAGGGGCCAGCGAGACAGAGGGATGGAGAAGGTGATCTTGCGTATCGCTTACATCTGGGTGTGGAACAATGACAGCTGCTGATGTCAAACAGGTGCCGAGCTTCAGGCCTGCAGGGAGGAGAAGGGTGTGTTCGCAACCCACACGCTCCGACGCTCACAAACACTTAAATACAAGTCCAGCTCTTCCAAAATTAGAGGACGAAATCCAGCAGGGAAACCAATTTATGCTGTGGCCCAATAGAGAGTTAAGCTTGAGAAAGACAACGATGAGAAAGTTGTTTGGGATTGCAGCCTTAATCAGGAACTAAGCTGACTAAATCAGGCCGGCAATGGTTCAGCAAGGAAGTGTAATTTAACTGCGATGGGGAAAGTGTGTTTTTGAGGGATTGGTGTATTGTTCCAAAATTAGAGGACGAAATCCAGCAGGGAAACCAATTTATGCTGTGGCCCAATAGAGAGTTAAGCTTGAGAAAGACAACGATGAGAAAGTTGTTTGGGATTGTAGCCTTAATCAGGAACTAAGCTGACTAAATCAGGCCGGCAATGGTTCAGCGAGGAAGTGTAATTTAACTGCGATGGGGAAAGTGTGTTTTTGAGGGATTGGTGTATTGAGGACTCAAAGTTTTCTGTTTCATAGCTGAACTGAATTAATGGGGTTCTTGGTTATGTTTTGTTTATGTATCAACCTTTTCTCAGAGGTTTCTTTAAAAATGCATACAAATGACAATATTGTTGACATACGGTAAGCATGAAACTAATGTGAATGTCAGATAATTTGGTCTTGGAAGTTTTTTAATAATTTTAAAAGAAAATATATAGTCAAAACTTTATTAAAATAAAACCATTTAAATATATTATACTATAAATTATTGAAAAATAAAAAATGAACAAATAAACAATAAAAATAACAGATAACAAAGTTCAAAAAGTAATTTAACTTTGTTAAAATAACTGTTTTAAACACGTTTGAAAGAAGAAATCTCTGACATTCAATGTTAAAAGTAAAAAAAAAAAGTAAAAAAAAAAAACGTTGACAAAAAGTAAAATAAATAAATTCAGAATTTTTACTGCAAAGCAAACAAACAAAAAAACAAACAGGTAAAATGACTAAAATTATTTTTTTTAAAGTAAAAAAAAAATCTTTTTTTTTATCTATGTAAAAAAATATTTTTAACTAAGGTTTTTTCAGGTTTAAAGAAACAAAAATAAAATAATTTAGAAAAAATATCTGACTTTTACTATAAAAACAAACTATTTAAAATAAATAATTATAAAAAAATTTACAATGGAAACTTGACTTTTTACTTTATATTTTTAACGTTTTAAAGTAGAAATCTCTGACATTCTGTTTAAAAACACTATCTAAAACTGAAAATCTCTTCCTAACAATTTCTGACATTTACTGTAAAAATTTAAAACTATAAATAAATAAATATTTTTAAAGCTTTTAAAGAATACATATGATATGTATAAAATAGTTTAACAATAAAGATCCTAAGTTTTACTGTTAAAAGTGTTTAAAATAAGGGATAAATAAATAATTAAAAACTTGATGACACACTTCACATCAAATTTCACTGTAGAGTGACATTTTGTCTCAGGAGGAATATCTGTGAAATAGGAGACTTACAGTACATTTACATGTATTTATTTAGCAGCCAATTTTCAGCTAAGGTATCCATTTAATCTTACTGCTCCCTAGAAGAAACAATTGTGATCTTACAGAGACATATATGATTTTCCCCCCTGCAGGACGAGCCTTGAGCAGTGCAGCAGACACACACTTTCTTAACTTACCCGGCTATTATTTAGAAAACAGCGAAGCCTGCAGTGACTGTGACAACTGAGCCGCATGCCAAAACACAATTTCTGTCTCCCGTTCAAATATGTCTGTCAGCTCTGCCAAATGAGTGAAAGTCACAGTTGTTTGCGCTGCAGTTGTTGTAGATGGAGATGTGAGTGTGATATTCAGGTTACTACAAGAGGAGTGCTGAATGAATCTGAGAACATTTACACACACACACACACACACACACAAATGCTATTGCATGTCTGGTAGATCAGATAACACCTTCATAATAGTTACAGTCTAGCTGGAGTGTAACGCTAATGCAGTCACAGTTCATCAGGGTCGTTTGCCTCGTACAATTAACACTGGTTATAAAACTCCACTCATTCACACCTGGCTTTATCAGCGCTGTGAGAGCAGGAACCTAATTGGATGTTCTGATTTACACCTCTAAAGCTCTACAAGCATTCCATTCCTGTCTAATCACTCTGAATTATTCAGGGATTTTTAGGTGCTTCATCAATGTTTCAGAGCTCACTACAACTTGTTGAGCCTCGTTTAAATCTAACACTGTCACCACTTTCTCCAGATATATCTTCCCCCCGGGGGAAAATGCAGAGCTGCATTGCAGTGGAGACAAACTTTAGACAATGCAACGGTGCCAAGCGGTAACAGTAAGCCTGGTGAAACAGAGGATATAGGAGAAACACAGGATATCTGTGCTCGCAAAACACACACCAAGAAAACCTTGCTGAAGTTGATAACATTTTCTTCATTCTACAACACAACCTATGCAAGCCTGTGAAAGCAAGCAGACCATAATTACGTTTGTCAGACTGTAATTCAGCAGATGCTGTGCAGTGCTCTATGTACTGCACTAATATGTTCAGAGGGACTGTGTGCATACTGATTTAAAATGTTTCTAGCTATAGTCTAATAACCAAACATCTTAAAGAAATTGTTTAGAAAATAAAAATTTGCTGACATTTACTCACCCTCAAGCCATCTAAGATAAAGAGGAGTTTCTTCACCACAACAAATTTAGAGAAATTTAACATTAGATCATTTACTCATCAATGGATCCTCTGCAGTGAATGGGTGCCGTCAGAATGAGAGTCCAAACAGCTGATAAAAACATTGCAGTAATCCACAAGTAATCCACTTGACTCCACACCACTCTGGTCCATCAATTAATGTCTTCCATCAAGGCATTTTAACTTTAAACCGTCATTTCTGGCCAATATATCCATAATAATGCTTCCTCCCATGAAAAAAATAAAATAATAATAATCCCTGTTGTCCTCTCACATCAAAATCCACCAACATATTTGTTTAGAACTGGTTTGGACTGTTTATATTTGTGAATGATGCTTGACCTGTGCATAAATCTCTCCTGATTCAAACGAGATGACTTATTATATACATATTATGGATAGAGGACTTGTATTTTAGCTGGAAGCAATGGATTGAAATTCAAATTATGGATTTGTTTCTTGCAAACACACATAGTTTCACTTCATACGATATTAATAGATGAACTGGAGTTATGCAGAATACTTGTGGATTATTGTGATGTTTTTATCAGCTGTTTGGACTCTGACGGCACCCATTCACTGCAGAGGATCCATTGGTGAGTAAGTGATCCAATGCTAAACTTTTCCAAATATCCAAAACAAACTCATCTACATCCTGGATAGCCTGATGATGGGTAAATTTTCAGCAAATTTTCATTTTTGGGTAAAATACTTCTTTATTTGGATGGTTAGTTTGGTTTTGGCCATGTGTTTAGGCCACAAAACTGATGTAAAAATAGCTATTGATCCAACTGGTGTCATTTGACAAATTAAAAATAATACGATTGGATAAAGCCACTGTGTGGATAAATCAGTTATCATTTACTCACCCTTATGTTGGATCAAACTTTAATATTTTTCTTTATATTGAAAGTAGGGGAGACCGGGGCTAGTTGTCTCAAGAAATATATTAAATTACACAAATGCTTCTTTTCTCTAGTAGTGGTTTTATATGACGGTTTTTCATAAATGTTTGGTTGTCCCATTTATATTGAGTTGTCGAATTGTCATATTTGAGTGAACTATTCCTATAAAGTTGTCCTTGGGTTAATATATGGTTCAGTTGAGAGGCCCGTAGCTGGACAGAATGACCATGATGAACACTGACCACAAAAAGCAGAGTCAAACCCAACAACTGCCCACAGACACAGCCCAAACAATACAGCAACCATTCCACGAGTGCTAGTGGTCACACACACCACCTCCTCCCTGACTCATGAGAATTCACATCTAAACACCCCGGTCAAACATTCTCTGCATGTTTCACGAATATAGCGAAAAGCATGTTTACGATGAATGTAGGAACGTCCATAAATATCAGACCTCAAGCATGTCGGGGAAGTGGATTCTAGGGCTCTGAGGCATGTGGGTGAGGCGCACGCCGGCTAAGATATCTCTCCTTCTCTCTTTGTCTCCTGCTCATCTCTGGTGTGTTTTGTTGCATGACCACAGGGACAGTGCTGCTTCCTTGACAGGGCTGGGAAAAATGTCAGGAATCCGCTCCACACCGCGATAACCCTCCAAACTGTTTACGTTTGGAAAGACAAGAGAAAAACAGACAGAAGTGGCAGCGGGGGGAGAAGAGGAAGGGGGGAGGTACAGGATGGAGGAATCGGAGGCTTTGGGTGTGATTGCGTTCCAGGGTCTGACACGCGTAATGCTACATGAAGCACAGAAAACACGGGAAACATTCACTGCATACCAAGATATCAAGTGGACAGGCATGTGACAGTCTGCTGGTCATGTTCTAGTAAATGTACCCATAGTTATTATGGACATAAACACTTTGCTAAAGGCACTAATACTAATGTAATCCCATGAAAGCGTGATCTTTACCGTAATGTCGTATTACAGAGCTGATCGCTCTTATTAGCGGTGATTGTAAGGAAACATAACTATTACTCTTGCACATTCTTTGAACTCATCCTGCTATGGACTTGAACACATTAAAATTGTGCAGTACATGGCGGAATAGCTTTCTGATGTCTAAAGTATAAAGTATATCTTCAGTTGGACTTCAGCACTACTTCGGCACAATTGAAGTGCATTAAGTACAAAATTAGTTGTTCTAATTTAGCAGACTTATCAGTTTAGTATACAAAAAGTACAATTGCAGGGTATTTTATTAAGTACATAAATATGCAAATGTATTTGTAGTATACTTAGCACAAAAAAAGTCTTTAAAATACATTTTAGTATATTTATTTTTCACTAGGGACCTTAGGGTACATTTACATGGCAATGATGTATTAAAAATGTAAAAGTTTTCCCTTTGCGTTTTTGAAAAGTTTTGTATACAGATGACAACATTGTCAAAATGATCCCCGTTCGCACGGATCCACAAAAACAACTAAAAATGCTTTCTTAGCAGCCGTTCACACAGAAAGTGTTTTTCCATTACAAAGTGCTATTTTTCCATAGTTTTTCTATATAAACACACACTAGATGGATGTGTATTACCGTTGAGCTTGCGTCTCGCTTTTTTTGCAGCATCTCGCACATGAGCAACACATTTTTGAGACGCCGTGTCACGTTAAAAGAATTTCAACTTTCACACTCAATGCTGCTCATCAATGTCAGTTCCAAAACAGTGGACCAATCAGAAGACCTCGTTGCACGCTTTTGTTTACAGTAGCAAGTTGGCATGGCAACTGTTTTATTTGACGGCGATGTCACTTACACTATGCACATTCCTATCCACCTTTTTCTTGCCGTAAAAATGGGTGCGGCCATTTGTAAGTTCTATGGGTCTGGCTTCCGGTCTCATCTGCATCCAGCTATTTTTAGCTGTATAAAACAGTTCGTTTTGCTGCTTGATATTGAAAATTGGTGTGTCTTATCATATTATTTTAATGTATTATCTTATTTATGAACACACTGGTTTGTAGTGCAAACAGTTTTACCCATTTTCAAAAGTTTGCTTTTTCAGGCCCCCAAAATGCTGTTGTTGTGTAAACGAACGGCCAAAACACATTAAAAGTTTTCCGGTTTTAGTTAAAAATGGTATTGTGTAAACACCCCCTCAGAATACCTTCGCAATCACATAGCAACGGCCAACTCACAACACCCATATAGCTACATAGCAACATACTAAAACTGCCTCAGAATCAGAGATGGGAAGTAACGAAGTACAAATCCTTCGTTACTGTACTTAAAGGGACAGTTCACCCAAAAATGAAAATTCTGTCATTAATTACTCACCCTCATGTTGTTCCAAACCCGTAAGACCTTCGTTCATCTTTGAAGCACAAATTAAGATATTTTTGATGAAATCCGAGAGCTTTCTGACCCTCCACATGCAATGCAACAGACACGTTCAAGGCCCAGAAACGTAGTAAGGACATCGTTAAAATAGTCCATGTGACATCAGTGGTTCAACCGTAATGTTATGAAGCTACGAGAATACATTTTGTGCACAAAGAAAATAAAAATAACGACTTTATTCAATAATTTCTTCTCTTCTGTGTCAGTCTTCGACAAGCATTCAGGAGAGTATCACAATGCATGGTGGTTGTTCAGCCTAGATACATTCATTAGCTAACATTAGCTAAGTTTGTTAGCTTTTGTATTAATGTATTAATATGATGTGAGGTCCAGTTACCAGTGTGACACTAAACCAGGTAGTAGTAATGGCTACGTTTTACTTCCATACATGTAAGAGCCCATAATTCTTTACTAAGTCTTTTTAAACATGAGTAGCTGTTCTATTTGAGTGAAGTATGTGTGTACTTTTGCCATCTCTGCTCAGTATACTACAACATTCACATAGCAGTGCCCTGGCAACCACCCAAAACACCCTAGCAACCATATAGCAACACAATAAAACAACTTTAGAACATCATAGCATCTTCATAACAACACCCTAGTAAACAAAAACAACACTAAGTAAATTCTTAGAAATGTGCAAAAAAAAATAAAAAAATGCCTCAGAATGCCATAACATCCACGTAGTAACACCCACCCAAGTAACTCCATAGTAACAGGCTAAAACTGCATCAGAATACCAATGCTTATAGTTTACAATGTATGTGTATCTGCTCTTTTTTTTTTGTTTATCAGATGTTTGTACATAATAATTACAGATGACGCTGTCCGTGTCTTGGTGATTTGTGTGTGCTTACTGGGATATGACCATGATAAATTCGCACACATAAAATAAAAATGACCAACCTGGCCACAGAACTGTAGATGGCTTCTGTTACAGTAAACAAACAGGACTTTGCAGAATTATGGGTACTTCCTGGGAACATTTTAGCATTTACAGTAATTACCATGTCCCTTGAATTTCATAAGAAATCCACAGGGTCGGCCTGTTTCTGTTGTTTTCATTTCACACATGTTGATTGTAAAATCCCTAACTTCATTAATAACATCTAATTTCATCTAAAAGACTTGATCCTGATTTATCTAAGCCATATCTCTCTGTCTCCTGGTGTTTGTAATCTCTTTATGCAAATCTGCACTCTCTCACACACACACACACACATACACAGCAGCTACCTCACTGGCTTTCTTCTGGATGTGGAAGGTGCTTATTATACAGGTTTGGGAAACTCTGGTGCTTGTGCATTTGGCTAGATGCAACAACTGTTTGTTTTGGGTTATGAGATTGACATTCTTTGGAATTTGCTGGAAAAACAAAAACATCTTTTGTGTACTGGAGAGGACTCGGAAAGGAAAGCTAGAGTTCTGTGGAGTCGTTTTCTGACTTTGGTCGTAGACATCAGAATTCCAGTCAAGCGTCTCCTCTTACAAAAATAAACTCTGTCAAAAGCATCTCAGGCACACTGCCATGCCATTGCAGAGTGCCTTGATGAAATACAACTATTTTTTAGACACTTTTCAATATTTGTAATACCAATTAGAAATGGGTTTGACTATATGTAGTTAATCTTAAGATACATTAAAACCAGACAGAAGGGCTTGACCCACACCTGGTTCAGGATAATGAGCCACAGCCGTCTGAAGGACACTGGAAGACCTTGAAGACCAAATCGAAATTAAGGCCATTACTCTTCATTTCCTTTACATTTACAGCTCATCGCCAACCTTCATAAAAGGACATATTGTGTGTGTGTGTGTGTGAGAGTGTGTGTGTGTGTGTGTGTGTGTGTGTGTGAGTGTGTGTGAGAGAGAATTAAATCTATATGAGAATGAAACAAGAAAAAAAAAACAAGAAAAAAAAAAAAAAAACTCGAGACGTGCCCAAAGAGCTTTCTGATGGTCTTTTCCTCATGTTTTGATGTCTCACTCTGACCTTTGACCTCTGCTGTTGCTCCACTGACGCCACTCACGTCAAAACCGCTACTCTCACAGCTGTGATGACGATATATATGAGAGAAGTGTGAAACCATGACATGCTTTCTTCACTGTTTCGAGCCTCTGTTCCTTCACTTCAGTGACCTGATGGAGTGTGTTTGTGTGTGCAGATTCAGAAGCAAGCATGTATGTGTAGATCAGGGCTTACTAACTTGAGTAGCAATGCTACTATTCCTCTGTAGCAGGACAGTGGCTTAACTGTTTTCGGTGTTGCTAAACTGCTCCTAATAAGCTATGTTTGTGTTTTATGGTTCAAAAACATTCAAAAACTGATTAACGCTGCTCACTTTTGAAGTCACAATTACAAGTTTGTCATGTTTAAGTGCACTGTTGTCAAAAAGAATAGGAATCACAGAGGACAGCAGGTTCATTCTTGACCGTTTCTTGGGAAAATCTTATTAAAGCCAAAATGTAGACATTTAGTCAATATGCATTGATTTTGAATAAAATGTAACATCCTATTCATTGACTACCATGTAAACAATAAACATTACCCACAATATTGCATACATTCACCTTACTAGATAGACAGCTTACTGACGACTTTGAAATTTTGCTTAAATAAATGTTATTTTCGCTGTGTAAAGTACACACAATATGCATCAAATTGTTATTTATATACATAAATATACATAACTGTAAATGCAAGAGAAAACAATATAGATATTTCTATAGAAAAACGAATAAAACGCATGGAATTTCCAGCTTATTAACGAATTTATGATTATTCCAATAGCAGGTGAATGCACGCATGCATTACATATATATAACATAATATCTATTTCATGTAAATTTCATTGCATAAATTGATTTCTAGTTTTAGTAATTTGTTTCTAGTAATTAGTTGTAAGTGGTGCATTCGTATCTCTTCAAAATTTATTCTGTCATCCTAATTGAGAATTATTCAAAATATATTTTGTGTTTCTAAATGTGTTTTCAAATAGTTGCTTGACTGTATTAACTACTTCAAAGGAACAGGTCAACACAAAATGAAAATTATGTCATCATTTACTCACCAGCATGCCATTACAAATGAAGATATAGTGGGATCCACTGTTGTTTTGGACCCCATTGACTTTTATTGTATGAACAAAAACATCATCTTCTGTGTTCCGCCGAATAAACAAACTTATGCAGGTTTAGAACAACACTGGAATAACAATTTACTTTTTTGGATGAACTATCATTTTAATTTTCAAGCATAGCTTATAGATGCTACAGTTTGAAAGCAGCTTCAGCAACACTGGTAGTGAGAACTGTGATATGGCCTGTAATCAGCCCTCAAATGGAAGTTGATAAGTAGTTCAGCTTTTTTCTTTTGCAAATCAAGGCACTAAATCAGTAATAAGTCAACATGCTTTGCTGACCTCATTCATTAGAGTTAGACAACCTGTCATCCTGCCAGATCTCTCTATGCAGGAAAACAATGTGTTCTCATACAACAGTACAGTGTGGAGCCCTGATGACCGGAATACCTCAGTTAAACTTCCTAAAGCTTTCATAAACAAAGACAGCAAGCTCATAAGACAAGTCTTCTCAGACATGGCATGCCACTTAAACCACTCTAACCAAAGAATTTAATATAAAGCAAGTATCACTATTATTAATGCTTTTTTAAAACAGTTAATATGATCAGAATTTATAGTTTACAGCCTTATAACCCACATTAAAGAAGGAGGCACCACACTTATTAAAAAGGAACTTGTTGGCGTTTATGATTTCATGAAGAACCTTTAACATCCATGGAACCTTTCCATTGAACAAAAGGCTCTCTATAGTGAAAACAGGAGTTTTAAAAATGGTTCTTTTAATAATGGTTTACTGAAAGGTTCTCGGACCAAAACGGTTCTTTTATGGCATTGCTGTGAAAACTCTCTTTCGAAACCTTAATTTTAGACACATTTTCTTTACAAAATGCAAAACTTTAACTTTATGCTAGGCTTGAAAGCATCAGTGGATGGACTGAAAATAAGCAGGTATGTTTTATGAATACACAGCGCCATAATCTCTTACAAAGTCATGAAAGGCTCTATATGAAACACCTTCAGATGTCTGAAGTGACAGATCTAGCACATGATCATTCATCCATTCTTTAAACAGACATGTAGCATAAAGCCAGAGACACTCCTTGGCTTTCCCGGAAGTGATTGCTGTATGATGTTTGGACAGAGTGATAAAACAGACCGAAGTCAGTATGGTAATGTGATTTCAGTGCTGTCGTGTATGTACAGAAATATCAGAATGCTCACAGAAATGTGCAAAACTGAAGCATCAGAGACACTAAATGACTGTGCTGTAGTCTCTCTGCTTCAGCAATAGATCTCTGATAGCTGGGTTAGTGTTCGATGTGCTCTAGGTTAAGTGGGTCTCATTCAAGAGCTCTGGATACTTTGCGTAACACTCTGCATTTATCATGAAAACTCCTCACATTCTCAGCAGGTCATGCAAATTCAATTTTACAGCACAGCCAATGGCATCCTGGCAGTTTATTCAGCCACCTTTCTGGCAGACATGGCCGACTAAATCAATTTCGCTTAAAAATCCCATATAAACTCCCACAATGTCTTCACTATATTATATCCATGCCTGCCAAAGCCCAGCACCACCCAACTGAGCCATCACAGCTAGTTCACAAACTCAGCAGAATACAGAAACACAAAGTGCGGATCTGTTACATTAGACCAAAGTCTATTTCATATGTTGCTCCTTCATAACTTCATAACACAGACTTATAGAGATTGTTCACCAAAAAATTAAAATTCTTTGATCACTTACTAACCCTCATGTTGTGCCACACATGTATGACATTCTTTCTTCAGTAAAACCAAAAACAAGATATTTGTATTTTTTTATACAATGAAAGAGTCTTTGGAATGACAAGAGGGTGAGTAAACAATGACAAAATATTGATAAAATGACACGAAACTGACAAAAACAAATAGTCAAATACTGACTGAAACATTGCAATGAAATGCTGAAGTACTGATATTTAGCAACACCACCTTTGAACTGGCCTTTCTGGTCAGGCCTGACTGTCCATATCATCTTCATTGAGTGCCTATTTGCCAGTTTAGGGGACAGACATCACTGGTCATGTGGCATCTCTATCTACTTCACACTGTCCGCAGGGAATTGACAAGGCAAAAAGCCCCTTCTAATCCTTCTGTCACCCAGAAACACTCACACACACTGACCAGTGCTATACAGGTCAATGGCAAGCTTCTGGCCCACAGACAAGAGCTGAGTGGGATTGGAGTCTGATTGAATGTCCTAGGTTAATTCCAGTCTCAGCACGCACACACACACACACATACAAAAACAAACAAACAGAAAAACGGAAACAGCGATTAGATTGACTAGATGAGGTCTGCTGGGCATTTCAGAGGCAACCAAAGAGAAAGTAGGACTACAAGCCAGGAGGGGCAATTCCAATGAAAGTGTATGAGCTGACATCATGACATGATGGGAAATGTGGTATGTTGTGACCAGGAAATCTGAAACATATTTATGTAACACCCCATTTCATTTATATATTCAAGTCAATCTCTGGAAAACATGTCCAGCTCACGTTTCAGGAAATTATATTTTAAATACGTCAAATTAATGATCCTCAAGATTTTGGCATTGACATTATTTTCATGACAATTACAAAAGTTCTTATTACCATAATTCACCATAAAGTCAATTTTAAAACAAAATTTCATTATCATTACCATAATGCAAAACAAACAAATAAACAAACACCCATCTCATCATTGTCATGGGAATTTTTACAATGAAAATAGAACATGAAGTGTTCTTAATAAAAAGACAGTGTTCTTACCATATTTCAAAGATATGAAATTATGATTATTTTAAAGCAAAATTCTCATCACAGTAATGCATTAAAAAAATAACATTATGGTAATGCAAAATAATAATAATAATAAAAAAATCTCATTATCATCACCATATTGAACCCCGCATTTTTTTATATTGTTTTGTTGTATAATTGTTTAACTATTATTGTTTATAGCTTTACTGTATTATTATCGTAAAGAAAAATATCTAATGCAAAAAAAATAAAAAAATAAATCAAACATTATTATAACTGTAATGCTAATTCCAAGACTTCCAAAGGAGATAGACTTTAGTGATAGGAACAAGTACAGTAAGGTCCCAATAGGGCAGCATTAATTTATGATTTTAATATACATATACACAGTGGCGGCTCGTGGGTTTTAAAATAGAGGAGGCACACTAATTGTATTGGTCTGGGATCCCTGCCGATTATTATTATTATTATTATTTGCTTAACCACTTTAAAAATGGCTTTTTGGTTGCTTTTAGTCAGAAAACGTAAAGAAAATTACATACATACAGCAAGATAATATAATTTCACTTACCTGGCCTATCACGTGAAGCAAACATCCATCCCTTCTTAAAAGCTGCCTGTTGCGCCATTTAATTAAGCCAACTGCTGTAGCCTATATCCAGTTAGGCGTATTTTCCCTTTTTTTTTATTTGTATATATACTGTTTGAATGACAGCTTGGTAAATCTGATGGCGATCAAATATTCAATACGCTACTCAAATCGCTACTCATCATAAGTACTTGGTACATTATCAGCGCAGCGGGAGACGTTCAAACTAAATATCACGTAATTTACGTCTCATTTTCACCTCAAAATTTTGGAGAAGCTGTGCCTCCCACGACGAGCCGCCACTGCATATGCAATGTACTATAATACACTAAGGTGCAAAAATAACTTGCCACTATTTGCATTAAGTTTAAACAGCTTTATTTGCATTAAGTATAAACAGCATCTAATACCATTCACACATTTGCAAAGAAAATACTGCTATTTTCACTGTGTAAATCTATTGCTATTTGCATTAGAGCACAGAATTACACTCTGCAAAACAAAATCAAAATTATCATTACTGTAATGCAAAAAATGTGTTTAATTGTCCTGAACATTGTCATAACACCAAGCATCTAGGCTCTAAAAATAGGCTTAATTTCCTTTACGCATTTTTTTTTTCTTTTATTTAATTTTAAAAATAAATAAATATGACTCGCACATGCTCATGACAGGTTTTGTGATATCCATTCTATACACCTATGTTAGTAAACAATCAAAAACAGGCATTACGGGAACTAACAGGCAGTTATTGATTATAGAGAAGAGAAACGTCAATTGTAATCGATCCAGACTTCAGTGAAGGCTTGTGGAGGTGAGCGATATGGAAGGAATGACACAGTCTGTTGGGATAGTGACCTGCTGTCTTCATTCATTAGTGCACATGGTTCCTAACTCTCTGAACTGACCACACAGTCGAAGTGATCTCATCGCTGGAACAGGATTAATCGAAGATCCGGTTCAATCAGAGAGCGAGCATGTTTCCAGAGGGAGAGAGAGGGAGAATGCTTGTCCACTACAACCCCAAATACATTTGCACCCTGCAGAAAACAACCCCATTTCTGGCTTAGAGTTGGACAAAAATTACAAGCGTGTCCTGAAGTGCCACACAGCACTCAGACAGAAAGTGGCTGGCGGTGCCCTTACCTTGGCACCAGTCAAACGGAGAGGAAAAAGGCAGGAGAAAGAGAGAGAGAGAGACTGAGAGATGGCCTGTCTCCTCTCTATCTGACAGGGACAAAGAGCTCTCTGATTAGAATGGCAAAAAAGAAGGGATGGATGGAGAGAAGGTGGAGGGATAAAAGAAGGGTAAAGTCAGAGAACATCCTGGAACATCCCAACACAATGCGTGTTGGTGTGCATGTACGTGTGTGTGTGTGTGTGTGTATCCTGGTACGAAGGGAAGGTGACGGCAGCGTATGACATTTGCATGCATTAGATTTTGTGACAGGTCTATATCTGGTGAGCTAAAAATTCACATTTCCTTTGTTTTTCCGTGCTGCCAACGTAAGTGATAGGTGTTATATAAGTCTATGGTAACTATAAATATCTCCCTGCCTCAGAGTGATTTTTGGGTATCTGAACAATTCATAAAACGCATCTGATGTTGCCAAAGACAGGAGTTCTCGGAGACAGACAGAGAAACCAAGCAACAAATTAAATTTCCTTAACCTTGTATCTACATTTGGTCTCTCAACTGGCAAAAACAAGCTCCATCAAATCGGTATAAAGGCTTGTTGTCAAGTGATGTTGAGGCTTGACGTGACAGATGCCACTTTAGATTTATTTGTACACACGTCAGTGTTTACGTCTCTCAACGGCTGCTCTTGTAAAGGAGCAAAATTTGCATATTGTGGTGTGGAAGCTAGACTGCGTCTACAGATGATAGACCAGTGGAGGACTATGCAAAGTATTTATCCAACTATGTTTAGCCTCATTTTTCAGCACGTCTGAAATCAAAATATCAAAATTCAAAACATTTCTTGGAATAGTTCACCATCACTACCCAAAACCTGAATCAATAATCTCAGATTCTTATCAGAAGCCTGTTATATAATATCAAAGAAACAAGAGTAACACACCTTATCACCAGTAATACCATGTTTTTGTTTGACATGATAGGATTCCATAGTAATACCATGCTGTTTGGACATGATAGTACCATGGTTTTCTGCAAACTACTTTGAAATACTGTAAATACCATGGTACAAGAGTATGATAATCAATCAGTACCATAATATATCTTAAAGTGCCATGGAACTAACATGTTTCTGGGCATATACTATGCTGATAGCATATTCATGGAAATGTTTGGTAATATCATGTTTTTGGATATTAAAATACCATTGTTTTCTGTGAAGTATTTTGAAATATCATGTAAATACCATGGTAGGCCTACATGAATATGATAATTTTTCAGTACTACCATTTTGTTTGGACATGTGTAATGCAAATACCATTCTATAGGCCATTAAATACCATGGATTTTTCTGAAGTACTTTGAAATACCATGTAAATAGTGCATGAGTATGATCATTTAGTACCATATTATACATCAAAGTGCCATAGTACTACCATGTTTTTTGGGCATGTGCCATGACTTTAGCATGTTTCATGTTTCATGCTAATACTATATTTTTTTGGACATGGTAGTACCATTGTTTTCTTTGACATAATTGGAATACCATATAAATATTATACCATGGTACCTAAGTTATCATTCAGAACATATATCAAAGTCTCATTGTCATAACGTTCTTTTTTTTTTTTTTGCTTCATGTACCATGCTAAATGCTAATGCCATGTTTTTTTCATGGTAATGTCATGCTTTTTTTTTTGCACATTACAGTACCATGATATTATATGTTTTTGAACCATGCTAATTACCATGTTTATGGTTTCATGGTAATTTTGGACAAATACCTTGGAATTTCATATAAATTAAATATTTCATGAGCATAATAATCATTTAGTACTATAATAGATAGCACTTTACCATAGTGATCACAGTTTATCTTATATTGTGTATCATGGCATTCTAGTAAGTGCCTTTGAGTCCCACTTAAGTAACTGGTTATGATACAGTACTATACGTTACATGTAAAAGCACCATGATCTTACCGCCTAATACCATCAGTGTACAACCACAGCACTTTTTTATAAAGCTCTGACCTCCAACTTAAAGTGAAGTCCCTCAAATACACGTAAACACACTTTCCTCTTTGGAGGATGTGGGGAAAGATTCCTGCAGATGAAGATGAAAGATTCATGGTTGTGCTGGCTGAGTAGCAGCAGCCAGAATATCAGATTCATGACTAATTCAGAGAAATCCTGCTCAGATATCCAGCCCAGTTGCCTGAGGTCAAATCTTTACCCGAGACCATTTACCACTTTCTCAATAACAACAACAACAAGAATCAGGTTAATCTCAACTATGTTGAGATTTGTGCAATTAGCAATGACATGAACATCTAAGAGATTACTAACGCTCCTGTTGCAGAAAGATTTGCGACCTAAACCACAGGATTTTGCTGTATTTACCTGCCAAGAGAAAACAGAAAATCAATAACAGCAAAGCCTGATACTGTTCTATTTTCCCCAAATCCCATTTTGGAGGACAGAATGTTGTTAGAAATCATAGAAACCCAGTAAATTGGACAGAGCAGACAGAGTTAGCACTAAACTGTACTGGAGGTAATAGTTAGCAGGCAGTATTGCACAACTGTGATGCACTGCTGTTGTGAATGCAGACGGGAATGCGGACAAGGACGTAATATCATTGTAAATTCATGAGGCAGTGACTCTAGCTTGTTATTTAGCATCTCTAGAGTCAATGTCACTGAGCCCTGGGAGGAAAAAAATGACTCAATGGAATTATTTACACACACACACACACACACACACACACACACACACACATACACACACACACACACACACACACACACACAATACTGTTCAAAAAAGTTTGTAAAATATTATTACAAAATAACAGCTGAATTTTCAGCATCATTACTCCAGTCTTCAGTGTCACATGATCCTTCAGAAATGTTTCTAATATACTGATTTGCTGCTCAAGAAACATTTCTTAGTATTATCAATGCTGAAAACAGTTGTGCTGCTTATTTGGTGGAAACAATATTTAGGAAACTTTTTTTATCAGGATTATTAAGATAAAGTTCAAAACAACTTATTTGAAATAGAAATCTTTCGTAACATTATAAATGTATTTACTGTTAGTTTTGACCAATTTAATATGTCCTTGCTGAATAAAAGTACTTCTTAAAAAAAAGAAAAAACTCTTACTAACCCCAAATTAGTAGTGTATATAGGCAAATAATTTAAAAGTAAACAGAAAAGCTCATTTAACTGCCTGTATCTTTTGTGACAACATGCCCCAATAAAAAGCATGTACAGTAATAACATTTATGGAGAAAAAATAAAAAAGAGTACTGAAAACAGCCTTTGAACAACTATAGTATCTCCGGTCTCCTCTAATCATAAGGTAACTGTCCCTACAGTTCATAAGAAAGACCAATCACACTATTTCCAGACCACCATCATTGTATACACTGATTTTAAGAGTCTACATCTGCATCAATAACCTCTCATGAAACTCAATTTGTCTTGATTGAAACCACTTCCTCAAAATGGTTTGAATCTCTCTCTCACACACCAACACACACCACAACACCACCTGAACTGGCTAAATTTACACGACCATCCATAAATAGATAGGTAGGAGGACACAGAGAGAGAGAGAAATAATGGCTGTGAAATGCCTCATTGATTTTGACAGTATTGTAGGATGAGGAAACTGTCAGGCTTTAATCGAGGCAGAAGTACAGCCCAGTCCACAGGCAGCTGAGAAAACGCCTGGGGGCTACTGGCTATTGCTATTAGTGTTGAGGATCCAGACCTGCCTTTCCTGAGGAGCAACCAGGGTGAGATCCTTATACAGACACACTCAAACACAATCACACTAACCCAATCATACATTCTGATGCAGTGTGGATGTTTACATATCACATATGCTACATGTAATTACATGAATTAGTTTACTCATAAAGGGAAATAAAGCTACAATTTGCTCACCCCAATATCAAGACATGTGAGGACCAATGTTGTTATTGTGCATTATATTTGTTAATGTTGCAGAGTTTGGCCATTAACATACAGTATATGGAAGAGCAGCGTGAACATTCTTCAAAATATCTTCTTTTGAGTTCTACAGAAGAAAGTCAGTCATACAGGTTTGGAAGAACACAAGGGTGAGTAAATGAATTCTATTTCTAGGTTAAAACAAAAAGCAGACTTTGTTGTTGTTGAACATGGTATGCTTTGAAGAACTTTTGAGTGCCACGTAAATACCAAAGTACCATCTGATCTCATCAGTGTACTATGGTAATGCCCCAGTAATTTTTTCACAAGAGTCTGAGGGATGAATACAGCGATGCAGACAGTGGATTTAAACATGTGGAAAGAAGTCTGTCTGTGTGTATGTCGGCACAGCAAAGCAAATCCACTGTGGAGAGTAATGTGTCTAATCTAGCATGAATGGTTACACCTGACACACAACCCGCATGACTGACAATAGCTGATCTCTGACTCCCTCTTTCTCTCTTTTGCCTTTCCTTCCTGCCTTTTCGTGTTTGAAAGGCATGTCTGCATACATGTATTTGTGGTCATGAATGCACATACTCATGCGCGCACACACACACACACACACACACTACTATAATTACTTACTATAATATATTTATGTGTGTGTACAGTGCCTTGTGAAAGTATTCAAACCCCTTCATTTTTGTCATGTTTTTTTTTATGTTGTAACCTTATGTTAAACTGTTTTATATTACTTTTTGATTTTACCACATCAGTCTACACTCCATACACCATAATGGCAAAGCAAAAAAAGAACTGTCACAACTTTGCAAATTTATAAAAAGAAATAAATACATTGCATAAGTATTCACTTATAAATCAGTACTTAGCTGAAGCACTTTTACAGCCTCAAGTATTTTTGGGTATGATGCGACAAGCTTTGCACATCAGCATTTGGCAATTATCTGCCATTCTTCACCTCACCTGTTCACCTCTCAAGCTCTGTCAGGCTCTGGCTGGGCCACTCAAGGACATTCACAGAGTTGTCTGTAAGCCACTCTTGCTGTGTGCTTAGGGTCATTGTCCCGGTGGAAGGTGAACCTTCTGCCCAGTCTGAGGTTCTGAATGCTCTGGACTGGGTTTTCATTAAGGCTATCTCTATATTTTGGTGCATTGAGCTTCTCTTCTACTCTGATGAGTCCCTCAGTCCCTGCCGCTGAAAAACAGCCCCACAGCATGAGGCTGCTACCAGCACACCTTACTTTTGGGATGGTAATCTGCAGATGATGAGCAGTGCCTAGTTTCCTTCAAACATAATGCCTGGAATTGAGGTTCATCAAAGAATCTTGTTTCTCAGTCTGAGGGTCCTTTAGGTGCTTTTTTGCAAATTCCAAGTGTGTTTTCATGTGTCTACACTGAAGGTTTTTTTTTACCTCACGGCTTGGTCATTGCTCTAATATGCATTTTCAGCTGTTAGAACTTTTATTAAGATGTGTGTGCCTTTCCAAATCATACCCATTCAATTGAATTTGCCACAGGTTAGCTTCACTCAAAGTGTGGTAACATTTACAAACAAAATGAATGCTCCTGAGCTAAATTTCAACTGTCCCAGATAATATGAATACTTATGCAATGGAATTATTTAAGTTTTTTATCTTTAATAAATTTGCAAAGATGTTAATAACCTGTTATTTGCTTTGTCATTATGCTGTATGGAATGTAGGTTGATGTGGAAAAAAGTAATTTAAAGTAGTTTAACATAAGGCTGCAACATAAAACATGAAAAAAATGAATACAATGAATACAGTATGAGTAGAAAAATTCATTAATTAGCCTAATTAATTTATTACTTTTTATTTGATTCATTTAATTAATTTTATTATTATTTGTGTGTGTGTGTGTGTTGGCTGTGAGGTATTGTATGATGAAGCCAGAGACAATTTTCCAATGTGGATAATAAATTAAAATAATATATAATCAAATAATATTTATTATATATTACACTGAACAAAATTATATATTTTATATATATATATTTTTATATATATACAGTGGCTACGGAAAGTATTCAGACCCCCTTAAATTTTTCACTCTTTGTTATATTGCAGCCATTTGCTAAAATCATTTAAGTTAATTTTTAGTGTGTCAGATTGGTCGAGACGCTACATCTGGCATGTATACTACATCGTTTTGTGTCGGTTTAGTGGTTTCGTGTGGACGCAGATATTTCTTGAGACGAGGGGGAAAAAAAATGATTGGATAGGGAAAGCTCTGGCTTCGTGTGGACGTAGCCTTAATGGGATTCATATCCTATTGATTCCCTATGATCTAACTACGAGTATTAAATATAACTAAAGTAAAATTAAAACATATAATAACAAAAAAATGTATCCATGAAGTAAAACTTAAATTGAAAAAATCAACACTAGCATTGCTAAAGCCAACTGAATTATAACAGAAATTAAAATTAAGCTTGAAGATATTAAAAATATTAATAATAAATGACAAAATCATAAAATAAATTTGCATAGGTTGACACATAGTGTATCTACACAGCTTACGCTAAAAGGCTTCAACAAGAGAGGGCAGAGCTCATAAATGACTATTAATTCTGTCGTCGGTAATCCGTCTCAATCTGCTCATTCTGCCACAGTTAAAAGGTAAAGTCTATAATCAGGCGATGGACAGACTGCATGAATAAACACTGTAAGCTTAACTGGCCACTGGACATCAGTAAAGAGAGGGGGCTAATTGCTAATGCTTTAGAGCTTACCAGCCGGCCAAATACACGGCCTCGGAGTGCAATGAAAGATAAGAGCTTTCCCATAAGAAATTATGGAAATACAATGCATTAACCACTTAATGGATATGCAGTAATAAATAACATAAACCCTTAACCATAAAACATAAGGTCACTGTGACTTTGATGAATAAGCAGTTCACTGTAGGCAAGTGTTCAATTTGTTGTGTGTGTGGATATTGCGCCACAGGGTTGACCCAACCATCAGGAACAGAGCCAATTCCACTCATTCTGTCGCTCTCATCCATCAATCAAACACCTCAGGCTGCCATTACGCTTGCCATAAGACCCTGACCTGGGCTGTGGGCCTCAGGAGGGGTGACCGTGTTCATCTACAGTTGACTGGAGCTCATTGGCTTCCACTTGGACACTATATGGATGACTATAGTCACATAAATGAACAAAAGACTTCTAATGAGGTTGGGCAAGTAGCCAACTTGAAAAGACAGTACTTTTAGGCTTTTTATCATTATATTTATAGGGAAAGGTTGATGTTGTAACACAGGCCAAGTTCTAAACCATCTTCCAAGTAAACACCCCAGCTCAATGAGTCTGTGGTTACCATTAAAGGAATAGTTCACCCAGAAATGTATACTCGCCCTCAGTCTATGCCAGATGTAGATGAGTTTGTTCCTTCATCGGAGCAGATTTGGAGAAATTTAGCATTACATCACTTGCTCAGCAGTGGATCCTCTGCAGTGAATGGGTGCCGTCAGAATGAGTCCAAACAGCTGATAAAAACATCACAATTATCCACAACTAATCCACACCACTCCAGTCCATCAGTTAATGTCTTGTGAAGTGAAACACAGCATGTTAGTAAGAAACAAATCCATCATTATGGCATTTTAACTTTAAACTGTCACTTCTGGACAAAATGCGAGTCTGCAATACATAACACTTCCACAAAAAGTCCATCTCCTGTTGTTGTATCACATCAAAATCCACCAACATATTTCTTTAGAACGGTTTTCACTTGTAAACGTTTTTTGATCTGTGCATTCTCTCCTGATTCAGATGAGATGACTTTTCACTGGAGAAAGCATTATTATGGGTATGAATGGACTCATGAGAAGTTAAAACATCTTAATGATGGATTTGTTTCTTACAAACATACATCTTTTCACTTCTCAAGATGTTAATTGATGAACTGGAGTCGTTTGGATTACTTGTGGATTATTGTAATGATTTTATCAGCTGTTTGGACTCTCATTCTGACGGCACCCATTCACTGCAGAGGATCCATTGGTGAGCAAGTGATGTAATGATACATTTATCCAAGTCTTTTTCCAATGAAGAAACAAACTCATTTACATATTGGATGGCATGAGGTTAAGTACATTTTCAGCAAATTAAAATTTTTTGGGTGAACTATTCCTTTAAGCCACAGCTTCAGTAACCCTCAATCTTTGAAAAGTCTTGTGATATTCACAGGCGACATTCAAAAATTGTGTTTATTTGGAGTCCCACAGCAACATTACACTGAGCCCAAACCTTGGTAGCAGCAAATGGGAATGACTTGGGAGTTTTGCAGAACAAGGTTTACTATCTAGATGCAACTAGTTTAAATAAAATAACCCACACAATTCGTGTGAATATCACGAGTTATTCAGTTGGAAACTCCCTTAAGCTGATTCATTATGGTCTCCTGGAAACAACAGCTTTCAGAGAGCGACTTTCATCCCACTTCTGGTCACAGCAGGAGATTTTTGACAAAAAATCTGAAGAACCAGCTTTCCCCACTGTGCAGTAGAGTTAGAAACGCAGCATTGGACCTTAGAATAAACATCATTTAGAGGCTCAGGCCCACCATGTTTGCTGTAGTTCCCCCAGAGCCGTCTAATTTATCCTCTGTGATCCACTGAGCGAGGGGGTGGTGAGATGAAAACTGATGTTTATGGTGGGAAACAATGAAAATTTTGTGCGTGTCAGAAAATCTTTACTTCTGTAGTTGAATCTCACCCACATGAATGTTGACATAACTGACATTCAAAGCCTTTGGTTTCAGAAACCACATTTACAAATACATACTTGTAATTTGTTGCTATTATTATCCAACAATATTTTTCCTGCATTTTCATATACTGTCAGAAAACTGTAAGACAGACATGTATGTTTACATATACAGTTAAAAATTATTTAATCATACATGCGGGTCACAATCATACAATTCTTACCAAACAATATTTGGCACAGAAACATTTCACTATGATGTTTATTACTGACTGATTTTGTTACTGTCACACCCCTGGACTGTTTTTGTTGTGTTTTCATCCCTCATGTGTTCTGTGTGACCTAGTTTTCCCTCATGTCTGATTATTGTCATTTGGTTCAGGTGTGTGTTAGACTCATTAATTACCCTCATCAGCCCTCCTATTTTAGTTGTGTTCAATTCACTGTTTGTCGTCCGGTCTACTCTGCCGTGCAAAGGCAAAAGACCGTAACTTCGTATTTGGTCGAAAATGAGTTATTGATATTTTTGAGACATTCAAGACCTCCTTTATCATGTGGATAAGTATCTTGAGTCAATTTTGTTGTTGTTTTTCGAGAAAATAATGGGTTATCTTAACAGTAACTTCGAAAAGCTCAGGAGAAACCAAGGCAGAACACCGTGTAACACCAGTTACCGCTCTTTGACTTTGTTTTGGAACGCTCAAATTGAGTTACGGTACTCTGCCTTTGTTTAACCGTGCGTCAATATGAAGTTACTGTGCCGGCCTGGAGTTATACGGTATTCTGCCTTTGTTTTTCTGTCAATTAAAGTCTGCCGCTTTTAAATTACGGTGTATCTTGCATTATTTTATACATCTGTCGGCAATTTTTTAGACAAACAAATTAGAAAGGTCGCAATCTACCAAACTGCTCCATATAACAAAGCACTGTAAACAAG
>NW_015634501.1:560700-562890 GCF_001515625.1 Sinocyclocheilus rhinocerous
GTGCAAAGGCAAAAGACCGTAACTTCGTATTTGGTCGAAAATGAGTTATTGATATTTTTGAGACATTCAAGACCTCCTTTATCATGTGGATAAGTATCTTGAGTCAATTTTGTTGTTGTTTTTCGAGAAAATAATGGGTTATCTTAACAGTAACTTCGAAAAGCTCAGGAGAAACCAAGGCAGAACACCGTGTAACACCAGTTACCGCTCTTTGACTTTGTTTTGGAACGCTCAAATTGAGTTACGGTACTCTGCCTTTGTTTAACCGTGCGTCAATATGAAGTTACTGTGCCGGCCTGGAGTTATACGGTATTCTGCCTTTGTTTTTCTGTCAATTAAAGTCTGCCGCTTTTAAATTACGGTGTATCTTGCATTATTTTATACATCTGTCGGCAATTTTTTAGACAAACAAATTAGAAAGGTCGCAATCTACCAAACTGCTCCATATAACAAAGCACTGTAAACAAGGAAAGACTAGATAACTTGGCAACAATAATTAATCGTAAATAATCTTTTTTCTTTTTTATAATGCAGATTATTCTCTCAGTGCCAGCCTGTTAGTCTGGGTCTGCCTCTGCCCATTTCTGCATGTGTGTGGACTAGAATGCCGTGACAACGTAGCATATCACACATCAAATCAGTAGAGTTTGCAATTAAATCCATATCCTACTTTTTCTTGTAACCCGATAAAATCCATGGCAATGAACGTCATCGGAGATGTTTAATCCACAAGCATTCTGAGCATTATTTCTACTTGCTGGCATTCACATCAATACACAAGTCATCCTTTTTAGTTTAGTTTAGGCCATTTTCATTCAATTCGATGTAAAACCAATAGACTAAGTATGTCTTGCATTCTTTAACGTTAGTGAACATTGCAAATAAATTGGTTGCAAAACGGTATCAAGTCACATGTTTAACTTTTTGTCTGGTTGTTACGATAAGAAAAAAAAATACAGTCACATTACTGTATGTTACAGCATATGAGACAGCCCGTGATCACTAGATTTTAATGGTGATCAGCAACCAAATATTGTATATAATTTGGCCGTTACTGCTTTTTGCCTTGGCGTTACTTCTCACTTTTTGCCGACAATGTAAAGGCAGAGTACAGTAACTTCAAAATAGGAGTAAAAATCAAGTTTGAGCTCAATTTTTTTATGTAGATAATTTTCATTACTAAAACATCTAACTGCCAGATTTCCAGTGTCCTACCTATAATTAATTTGTCTGGACAAATAAAAATCTTTAAAGTCATTTTTCTCAGTTTCACACTCTAGCGAGTTAAGGTCTTTTGCCTTTGTAGGGCAGTACTATGTCCCTACGTGTGCATCCTGCCTGTCCGTCCTCTATCTACCCTGTTGTGGATTATTAAAGACTATTTGCATTACTCATCATCTTCCTCATGTGTTTCATTCCACTGTAGCATAACAGTTACATTGTTCACAATTGATTCATTTCAAACAAGCTTCGTTACTGATTCATCTCAGTACAATGTTAGGTAAGGATCGATTTAAGTGCAATGTTAAATACTGATTCATTTCAGTACAACAATTGGTGTATATTTATTTTAAATAATGTTCAGTACGGATTCATTTTAGTACAACATTTGGTGTTTATTAATTTTAATATAATGTTCAGTACTGATTATAATGTTCAGTACTCATTTAGTACAATATTTGAAGGGTTCAGATGCAAAAGCCTCTAAGTGCCATGTGAAATTTTCTTCTAAAATTAGCATTTTTCTCAGGCTCTCAATTATAGTTTCGGTAATTTCAATTTAATGGCAATGAATAGGTTCTTTTCATTGCCATTAAAGTGAAATAACTGAACATAAACATAGGAGCCTGAGAAAAATGTGATTTGTTTTGTGTGTGTGTGTGTGTGTGTGTGTGTGTGTTTGTGTGTGGAATATAATATAATGTTCAGGACTGATTCTTTTCAGTACAATATTGGAACACATTCATTTTAATATACTGTTCAGTACTGATTTATTTCAGTACAGTATTTAATGTATATTCAATTTAATATTTTGTTTAGTAATTATTCATTCCAGCACAATATTTAGTTTACATTAATTTAAATATAATGTTTAGTACTGATTCATTTTACTACAATATTTAGTGTAAATTCAATTTAATATAATGTAATAATAGAATATATACTGTATATATATATATATATATATAA
>NW_015634501.1:566073-579302 GCF_001515625.1 Sinocyclocheilus rhinocerous
TACAGCATATGAGACAGCCCGTGATCACTAGATTTTAATGGTGATCAGCAACCAAATATTGTATATAATTTGGCCGTTACTGCTTTTTGCCTTGGCGTTACTTCTCACTTTTTGCCGACAATGTAAAGGCAGAGTACAGTAACTTCAAAATAGGAGTAAAAATCAAGTTTGAGCTCAATTTTTTTATGTAGATAATTTTCATTACTAAAACATCTAACTGCCAGATTTCCAGTGTCCTACCTATAATTAATTTGTCTGGACAAATAAAAATCTTTAAAGTCATTTTTCTCAGTTTCACACTCTAGCGAGTTAAGGTCTTTTGCCTTTGTAGGGCAGTACTATGTCCCTACGTGTGCATCCTGCCTGTCCGTCCTCTATCTACCCTGTTGTGGATTATTAAAGACTATTTGCATTACTCATCATCTTCCTCATGTGTTTCATTCCACTGTAGCATAACAGTTACATTGTTCACAATTGATTCATTTCAAACAAGCTTCGTTACTGATTCATCTCAGTACAATGTTAGGTAAGGATCGATTTAAGTGCAATGTTAAATACTGATTCATTTCAGTACAACAATTGGTGTATATTTATTTTAAATAATGTTCAGTACGGATTCATTTTAGTACAACATTTGGTGTTTATTAATTTTAATATAATGTTCAGTACTGATTATAATGTTCAGTACTCATTTAGTACAATATTTGAAGGGTTCAGATGCAAAAGCCTCTAAGTGCCATGTGAAATTTTCTTCTAAAATTAGCATTTTTCTCAGGCTCTCAATTATAGTTTCGGTAATTTCAATTTAATGGCAATGAATAGGTTCTTTTCATTGCCATTAAAGTGAAATAACTGAACATAAACATAGGAGCCTGAGAAAAATGTGATTTGTTTTGTGTGTGTGTGTGTGTGTGTGTGTGTGTGTTTGTGTGTGGAATATAATATAATGTTCAGGACTGATTCTTTTCAGTACAATATTGGAACACATTCATTTTAATATACTGTTCAGTACTGATTTATTTCAGTACAGTATTTAATGTATATTCAATTTAATATTTTGTTTAGTAATTATTCATTCCAGCACAATATTTAGTTTACATTAATTTAAATATAATGTTTAGTACTGATTCATTTTACTACAATATTTAGTGTAAATTCAATTTAATATAATGTAATAATAGAATATATACTGTATATATATATATATATATATAATAGAATGATTCATTTCAGCACAATATTTGGTGTACATTCATTCTGATATAATATTCAGTACTAATTCATTTCAGTACATTCTGTGGGAGGTATTCATTTTATTATGATGTTCAGTACTGATTCATATAATTATAATGTTCCCTGCTGATTCATTTTTGTACAATGTTTGATACAGATTAATTTATATGAATTGTTTGTTACAGATTCATTTCAATGCTATTTGCAGCAGTGATTCATTTTTGAATGTGTAGGAATGACAGACATGCATGTTCAATGCAACCAGCAGCACACACATACACTGTAGACAGACATAAGGCACACACAAAGCTTACATGCACTCAAACATAACACAAGCGAACACAATGAGCTTCTGAGGAACACTGTGATGGCACAGAGAAACACGATGATTGTATGACACAGAAACTTCGGATGAAAGAGAGAGAGGGAGAAAAGAAAAGAGAAAAACAGGATTGAGGAAAAGCAACATGCTAGGAGAATAACATGCCTGTCTCTAAGCCTACACCATCTCAACCAATCTGCACCATACTGAAAGAAGCTCTCTGTCTGTCGCTGCACAGACAAATCACCCAATCAGCAGACCCCACGATGCCCTCACACACAAACACATTCATACACACACACTAAACAGTGAAAGTGCAAAGGGGGTTACTTTGAGCTGTGGGGATAAGGTGTCTGGCACCTTTCTCTCCCTGAGGGAAGAGGACAAGATATACTCATCCATCTCTCTCTCTCTCTCTCTCTCTTTATTTCTATTGAATGTTGTACTTACAGCTAAATTTCTCAGTGCACTGCCTAGTGCACCTTCATTATTGATTTAGACCTCTTGCCAACTTTCTGGGTAAAATAACAGTTTGGCTGTTCAAGTGATGCTGGCATCCCATCCGATTAAAAAAGAAAATTAAATCAATAAGGAGAGCCCAATAACAGACTGCACAAAATAGCTAATGTGGTGTCAATATAAGGTAAGATTCCTAATTAATTCTCCCTTAAGCCATTTACATAATTCTTTAATTAATCACATATATGAGTCTTGTTTATGGCAGTGGGTGTCATGCACATTCAACATGCGACCTTCAGTAACATCACATCTAGACAACAGACACTCCCACCTTAGTAAAAAATGGCATATTCCAATTTGACAAATTAGTAAAGGTCGTCCTGATAACACTGTGCAATACAGTTCAATTAAGGTTCACATTAGTTAATGCATCAGGTATCATGAATGAACAAAGAAGAGCATTTCTTACAGCCTTCAAAATATGAATTGTTCACCCAAAAATGAAAATTTGCTGGTAATGTACTCACCCTCAAGCCATCCAAGATGTAGATTAGTTTGTTTCTTCATCAGAACAGATTTGGAGAAATATCACTTGCTCACCAATGGATCCTCTGCAGTGAATGGGTGCCGTCAGAATGTCTTCTGAGAAAAACATCAAAATAATCCACAAGTGATCCACACGTGACTTGTGATTGTAAGAAACAAATCCATCAAGACATTTCCTAGTCCATAATCCATAATAACACTTCCTCAAGTGAAAAAGACCATCCCCAGTTGTCCTCTACATCAAAATCCACCAACATATTTATTTAGAACTGTTTTTGCTTTGGTGCTTGATCTGTGCATATTTCTCTCCTGATTCAGACGAGACCACTTTCACTGGGGAAACCAATTGCTTTAATCTAGATTAATGTTCTTTTATAAAGTTCACTGTTAATATCATGTTTAGTCATAATACATATAGCTAATATTAAGTTATTCAACTTGAAATAATAATAATACAAAATAATAGTAGCAAATTAAAATCAACCAATATTATTAAGTGCTGTAAAACTATATTGTTCATTCATGATACCTTCTGCAATGCATGAGCTAATGTTAACAAATTGAACTCTTATATTATCCTCTTAAGATTATATAAATCCTTATATTAACAATTTGATCTCAGAAATACTTTAGAAAGCACATCCTGATTGAACAATGTTTAAGCCGAGACGTTAGGCTGGTATGTTCAGTTTACCAGGAAACAATGTGCTGTTGTGTGGAAAAGACTTGTGCCCACAGCTCATCCATATTTCAGTCTCTCTGTCAAAACATCAGCCCTGTTGGGCTGCGCTTTCAGACCTGTTACCTCCACCACAGTCTGAACGACTCCAGCAAAAGGGCAGGAAGGCTTGAATCTTCCTAACATGATTTTTAATCTTCTCAGCTTGCCTAATTAATTAGAGCAATGGAGCACTTTTCTTTAATCTGAATGTGTCTTTATGCAGATCAGTGGCCTACGTCTTTCCACCGGCTCCTGCGGAAGCTACTAATTATTTCAATGGGTGACGGACTGATTGGTGAGATGATAAAAGGCTGTAGATGTATGTTTTAATGATCTGCAACCTTCTGTAATGCCGCTTCGTCTGGACGTGAACCACAATGGCAGTTCAGGAGAGCTTGCTGTCTGTTTAATATGGATACAAGAGCTCAGATTTGTGTCATCTGATTGCATTTGGCTCTGAGGGCTGCGTAATTACTGATGCTTCGTACGCAGCACACGAGAAAAGAGCGAATCCGAAATGCATCAATAAAGCAGGAGGCATAAACACGGGACGGGCCTTTTTCAGATCACTCACAGACCTAGAGGGGGAAAACTGGCTTTCTTCTGCATTTTCCCCCTGCCTTTCTTCCTTTACTCGGTCTGTCTTACTCTGTCTCTTCTTCTTGCCAGGGGGCAAAGTCAGGCATCGACAGGATTCAGTCAGGGAGGATTTGGATCGCTGTTCCCACGGAAACAAGTGAGATGTCGCTGCCATGACAACAGGCATCTTTCTCAGCGATGGAGTGCACAGGCCCGCTTGTCTTCCATTAGCCACAAATGTGTTTTTAACGCATGCACGCTCCCATCTCCATTTCTCACACTATCTCTCTCTACATCAGAACGCAAAGACTCATACTACCATAACAACATGGGAATTGAGCTCCATCTCTCTCTCTCTCTCTCTCTTTCTCTTTCTTCACACACATAGTCACTCTCACTCTTCCTCTCAGTCTCATTTAGAGCAATGAAACAGACTGTGTATTAAGTTATTACACAGTTATTACCGTAGCAGATGATTTGTGAGATTTCATTCTAAAGCAACCATTAGCCATTGCATTATTACACTAAAGCCCTATTCGTACAGGACTAGTTTTCCCCAAGGAGGCTGGGTATAGTCATGTTTCATAGATGTATTTTGTGATTTTAATCTCGCCTGTATTGAGCACCTGTGTTTTTCCTCTCACAAAACATTCTAAAGAAAGTCTCCTTCTGTTTTCAAGCATATTTTGCGAAATCAAATCAAATCCCATAAAATGTCTAAAATGCTTCTCCTCATTTATTTATTTAGTTAGTTTTATAGAAGCCTAGAGATCCATTTAAAGGTTTTAAAGGAATAGTTTGCACAAAAATTTATATTTGTTAGAAATGTACTCACCCTCAAGCCATCCAAGATGTAGATTAGTTTGTTTCTTCATCAGAACAGATTTGGAGAAATATCACTTGCTCACCAATGGATCCTCTGCAGTGAATGGGTGCCGTCAGAATGGCTTCTGAGAAAAACATCAAAATAATCCACAAGTGATCCACACGTGACTTGTGATTGTAAGAAACAAATCCATCAAGACATTTCCTAGTCCATAATCCATAATAACACTTCCTCAAGTGAAAAAGACCATCCCCAGTTGTCCTCTACATCAAAATCCACCAACATATTTATTTAGAACTGTTTTTGCTTTGGTGCTTGATCTGTGCATATTTCTCTCCTGATTCAGACGAGACCACTTTCACTGGGGAAACCAATTGCTTTAATCTAGATTAATGTTCTTTTATAAAGTTCACTGTTAATATCATGTTTAGTCATAATACATATAGCTAATATTAAGTTATTCAACTTGAAATAATAATAATACAAAATAATAGTAGCAAATTAAAATCAACCAATATTATTAAGTGCTGTAAAACTATATTGTTCATTCATGATACCTTCTGCAATGCATGAGCTAATGTTAACAAATTGAACTCTTATATTATCCTCTTAAGATTATATAAATCCTTATATTAACAATTTGATCTCAGAAATACTTTAGAAAGCACATCCTGATTGAACAATGTTTAAGCCGAGACGTTAGGCTGGTATGTTCAGTTTACCAGGAAACAATGTGCTGTTGTGTGGAAAAGACTTGTGCCCACAGCTCATCCATATTTCAGTCTCTCTGTCAAAACATCAGCCCTGTTGGGCTGCGCTTTCAGACCTGTTACCTCCACCACAGTCTGAACGACTCCAGCAAAAGGGCAGGAAGGCTTGAATCTTCCTAACATGATTTTTAATCTTCTCAGCTTGCCTAATTAATTAGAGCAATGGAGCACTTTTCTTTAATCTGAATGTGTCTTTATGCAGATCAGTGGCCTACGTCTTTCCACCGGCTCCTGCGGAAGCTACTAATTATTTCAATGGGTGACGGACTGATTGGTGAGATGATAAAAGGCTGTAGATGTATGTTTTAATGATCTGCAACCTTCTGTAATGCCGCTTCGTCTGGACGTGAACCACAATGGCAGTTCAGGAGAGCTTGCTGTCTGTTTAATATGGATACAAGAGCTCAGATTTGTGTCATCTGATTGCATTTGGCTCTGAGGGCTGCGTAATTACTGATGCTTCGTACGCAGCACACGAGAAAAGAGCGAATCCGAAATGCATCAATAAAGCAGGAGGCATAAACACGGGACGGGCCTTTTTCAGATCACTCACAGACCTAGAGGGGGAAAACTGGCTTTCTTCTGCATTTTCCCCCTGCCTTTCTTCCTTTACTCGGTCTGTCTTACTCTGTCTCTTCTTCTTGCCAGGGGGCAAAGTCAGGCATCGACAGGATTCAGTCAGGGAGGATTTGGATCGCTGTTCCCACGGAAACAAGTGAGATGTCGCTGCCATGACAACAGGCATCTTTCTCAGCGATGGAGTGCACAGGCCCGCTTGTCTTCCATTAGCCACAAATGTGTTTTTAACGCATGCACGCTCCCATCTCCATTTCTCACACTATCTCTCTCTACATCAGAACGCAAAGACTCATACTACCATAACAACATGGGAATTGAGCCGCAATTAGAATAATTGAAACAGTGTTCAGAACAAAACAGTCCGTTGTGACAGATATGGATCAATGCTGTGAGCCGAAGGAGATCTTGTTTTAATTTACATTCGGCTACGACGGTTATGTACTGTACGTGGCTGCTGAATCATTACGCCAATGTGTTACACCTCGTTTCCAACAGGACTTTCAACACAATGAGCTTTATTTGAAGCCCATTGGTGCATAATTTTGACAGAATTGTCTCTGCAGGTATAGGAATCATGGCAACAACCGTATAAGACTGCTCATAAAAAAATGAATGGGAGAAACAGTAACGCTCAATATGACGACTGTAGGAATGCAAGTCTCACTTTTGAATTTAAGGAATATTCTGGGTTGAACTCAACTGACAGCATTTCTAGTATAATGTTGACTTGGCGAAAAGTGGTTAAATTGACGATAAGTTACAATGTTACAAAAGTTACAATCCACTTACAATGGAAGTAAATTGGGCTAATTTAAAAGAGCATTTACATTCAATTAGCTGTATTCACTTAGTATTTTATTTGAGCAAGTTGTTCTTGTCATTAAGGTATTGTTATGTAAATGTAGTTGTAAAATTGGATATTATACAAAACTGTTGTTTTTTCTTACTAAAATCATGACAACATGCATATGGTTAATGTCTAGCGCTTACACTATTGAAACAGTGAGTGTTTTATAGGGATAGTTCACCCAAAAATGAAAATTCTGTCATTAATTATTCACCCTCATGTCGTTCCAAACCTGTAAGACCTTCGTTCATCTTCGGAACACAAATGAAGATATTTTTGATGAAATTCACGAGCTTTCTGACCCTCCATAGACAGCAACGCAACTACCACGTTCAAGGCCCAGAAAGGTAGCAAGGATATCGTTAAAATAGGCCAACATTAATTTTTGTGATATGCAATACTATGATACAAATGTTGACTGAGCTTAACAGGAATTTTCCTTTTTGTGCCAGTTGCGTTTTTGATAGAGTTTCAACCTGATCTCATGACGAAACATAACTATTTTACATTTTGGTAAGTGGGTGGCAAATTTATTTGAATTCATCTCATTTGATTCATATGAAAATGTGTGATTTTTAGAAAAAAAACAAAAAAAAAAACAAGATCATTAAGAAGATAATTAAAAGTATACTACTGAGATTGTACATGCTCATTCGAATTTGCCACAAATTCACTAAAACAAAATTGTGGTCACGAATTGCCATGAAAGAGTTAGTTCGTTTACTCTAGAAAAATATAGTTTTAAGCATGATTAGCTTAAAAAAAAAGCTAAATTTATCATGCCATTGTTCTTGTCTTGTTTTATGAACACATTAGGATTTTAAGCATTAGGTTGTCATGGATATAACTAGATATAAAAATGAGTGCTATCAAACGATTAATCGCGATTAATCGCATCCAAAATAAAAGTTTTTGTTTACATAATATGTTTGTGTGTACTGTGTATATTTATTATGTACACATAAATACACACACATGCATGTATATATTTAAGAAAAATATGTTATGTTTAAATATTAAATATATTTATATATAATATAAATGATATGAATATAAATATATACATGCAAATACATGTAAATATTTTCAAAACATACTGGATGTGTGTATTTATATATACATTATAGATATACACAGTACACACACACATATATTATGTAAACAAAAACTCTTATTTTGGATGCGATTGATCGCAATTAATCATTTGACAGCACTAATAAATATACATAATCAAAGTTAATCATGTAAACCAAGTTAGTAAGCAACAAGTGTTGCAGATTGAGATTAAGTTTGTTTCAACCCTCACGAAAAATCTCATGAAAAAATAACGTAACTACTTTTTGGTGAATTGGTGGCAAACTCCTATCAACTTCTTACCAATTTGTCAGATTGTCTGTACGAATTCAGACAAATTTGCCACCAATTCACCAAAACCTACTTTTTTTAGCAAGCTAAATTCATGAAGCCATTGTTGTTTGATAGTATTGCTAATCTGAAATGTGTTACCGAAACCCATTCCCGACAAAGTTTTAGCCTTTCCCTATTCAAGTAGATGGAAGTAGAGGAACTGTACTCGTATGACACCCTACCTAGGAAATAACTGCCTGCGGGTGCAGCCGATGGAACTGATTTGCCTTAAAGGGACTTTGCGGTAACAGTGAGCTACGTTTAACACCTGACATATGGGACCGTGAGTAGTATGAAGCCCATTCAGGGTCCCAGTCAGCAACTGCTCGTGATGCGCAATAGAGCAGCCCACGCTATGGGTTTCGACGCCGTGTGAGAACGGGCATCCGGGCTGTCCGTCCTTATTGAGGTTAGACAGAGACGAGGGCAGGGAGGGGAAGAGAGAGAAGCCTGTCCTCGGCATGACGTTCCTGCGCTCCGACGCTAGTTGCTCGCTCCACAAACCTGCTCCCCCTGATGCAGACTGACATTTATTGCAGTCTGCCCTTTGGGATTTGTCGTTTATTTTTTATGGTAGTTTCTCCTCCCTCCCTCTCGCTCTCCTTGACTCTGGTGCAGGGGAGAGTTTGTCAAGCGTGCGCTCTCATCACCGCTGCTGCTGCGTGAATATGACTCATCACAACACCACGGAGACCCGAGAAAAAAAACTGGGATTAAAGTCCAAAACTTGACTTGAAATAACCTAACAAATTAATCGGCGCTAAAGCGGTTCCATTAACGACTAATTAAATTCACACAATCTCACTAATGTGTGCATGCTTATTCTTAAGAAGCCCTTAATGTCGATCATGGATCAAATCGATCCACCATGGCAAACAGCGAATATATTCGTGCTGTTTAATGCATTTGAGACGTTGTGTTTTCCTCAGTGCATAACTGACATGTCACATGTAAATTTTTCATCTGTAAATGTTATAAAGTCATGCAAATAGATCCATTTTGCTGTCAGGAGTGGGCGAGGCACGCGAGTGAACAAGCTCTGCTGCGCGCATGCGCGCTAAACAGACAGAGCGCAATCAAATAGGAGCGCAATAATTCTGAGTAAAATATACATTTTGCTAAAATATTTGTTGTTGGACATTAAATGTGCCTTTTGTAGAATTTTTATTTTCTTTATTATTTATTTTAATTTTAATTAAGTGATTTTAACTTTTTATTTAGTTATTTTAATGCTTTAAAGAGCAATTTTAGATTGTAATGTCTGGATGTGTGTATTTATATATACATTATAGATATACACAGTACACACACACATATATTATGTAAACAAAAACTCTTATTTTGGATGCGATTGATCGCAATTAATCATTTGACAGCACTAATAAATATACATAATCAAAGTTAATCATGTAAACCAAGTTAGTAAGCAACAAGTGTTGCAGATTGAGATTAAGTTTGTTTCAACCCTCACGAAAAATCTCATGAAAAAATAACGTAACTACTTTTTGGTGAATTGGTGGCAAACTCCTATCAACTTCTTACCAATTTGTCAGATTGTCTGTACGAATTCAGACAAATTTGCCACCAATTCACCAAAACCTACTTTTTTTAGCAAGCTAAATTCATGAAGCCATTGTTGTATGATAGTATTGCTAATCTGAAATGTGTTACCGAAACCCATTCCCGACAAAGTTTTAGCCTTTCCCTATTCAAGTAGATGGAAGTAGAGGAACTGTACTCGTATGACACCCTACCTAGGAAATAACTGCCTGCGGGTGCAGCCGATGGAACTGATTTGCCTTAAAGGGACTTTGCGGTAACAGTGAGCTACGTTTAACACCTGACATATGGGACCGTGAGTAGTATGAAGCCCATTCAGGGTCCCAGTCAGCAACTGCTCGTGATGCGCAATAGAGCAGCCCACGCTATGGGTTTCGACGCCGTGTGAGAACGGGCATCCGGGCTGTCCGTCCTTATTGAGGTTAGACAGAGACGAGGGCAGGGAGGGGAAGAGAGAGAAGCCTGTCCTCGGCATGACGTTCCTGCGCTCCGACGCTAGTTGCTCGCTCCACAAACCTGCTCCCCCTGATGCAGACTGACATTTATTGCAGTCTGCCCTTTGGGATTTGTCGTTTATTTTTTATGGTAGTTTCTCCTCCCTCCCTCTCGCTCTCCTTGACTCTGGTGCAGGGGAGAGTTTGAGCAGATCTGGAGTGAAGGCAGGGCGTTGGAAGTTTAGATTATTGATGTGGCTGTCAGGGGGAGTTTTCATCAGGCGTCCCACCGACGAAGGGTGGGTTTGTGTGACCCCTGCAAGGTCTATCACTCACTGGATATCGTAACCTTTTTGCGAGGGGTGTGTGCGCTCATGTGTGATGGCCTGAGAGGAGGTGTGAGGCATTTTCAGCCTCTCCTTAATCAGGATACCACAGCCCCGATAGAGGATTGAAGTCTACACCCCTGAGCTGCTCAGCCATATTTAACCTCATATTCTAGACATTAAGGCATGTCGTTTACAATCGACATGCACAGCTGCTAAACAAACAGCCCATAGACGGAGTGGGAGAGGATGGAGTTCATAGAGAACATCATAAATTGTCAAAAACATGGGGGAATGTATGGGAGAAATATGTTCACCCAAAAAAATTCCTCTAACATCTGCATCACTGGAATTATTATAATTCTCCAGTATGTGCCCTAATACATTCTTAAAATTAATATGAAATAAATAAAATATATTTTTTATAAATACATTTATAAAATATAATCCATGTATACACACACACACACACACACACACTTAATATAAATATATATTTAAAATATTTAAATAATTAACTAATTTTAAAATGTGTGTGTATATAATGTATCACATGTAATACATGTATTTATATAATTTGACTTAGGGGTGTACTCACTTTTGTGGCCAGTGGTTTAGACATTAATGGCTGTGTGTTGAGTTATTTTGAGGGGACAGCAAATTTACACTGTTATACAAGCTGTACACTCACTACTTTACATTGTAGCAAAGTGTCATTTCTTCAGTGTTGTCACATGAAAAGATATAATAAAATATTTACAAAAATGTGAGGGGTGTACTCACTTCTGTGAGATACTCTATATATTACACACACACACACACACACACACACACACACCAGTTTATACATTTGATTATGTAATTATAAAAATATATATTTTTACATTTTAAGCAATATTTTCAATATATAAATTTTACTTATGCATTTTACAAAATGACATTTATTTGTTTGCTTAATTTTTAATATATTTTTTGTAATAAAAAATATAGACTATTTATTGAAGTCTACAATGCTAATTTCATGCATTTAAGCATAAGCCTTTAGATTAAACTATTTTTAAGATCGTGAAAAACATTTAAATTGAGTGTGTCTGAACTTTTAACTGGCAATGCATAACTCGCACTTACTGATTAAAGAGGAACCTTGTCTCATGTGAAACACAATTAAGAAAGTCAATGAATAAATCTATGCATGCACTCAGTGTATATGGGCTCCATTCCCATTCCTCCATAGCTGCGCTGACCCCACGCCATATGTTTTGAATTCATTGCAAGAGGCTCACGTATATATCATTCCTCTCTATAGGAGAGGGCAGGCCGCACTGGACCGCGGCCCCGGTTCAATTCGCACTGGGATCTCGGGAGTGAGCAGAGAATCACTATGCTATTTTGAAGTTCAAGTTTCCCATGAAATTATGAGCCATCTCGTCGACAGTTTTACAGTCAGAGATAGCAGCTATGTTGAGAGCGAGCACTGAATCATGTCATACTTAAGTAAGCTGTCATCACAGGTTCATCCTGGAATTCCAATCCATACTTCACTGAAAACAAAGCATGAAAACCACACGGCGACTGAAGTAGCAAACTCTGTGGTGACTCGGGTTGTCTGCACCTGAGCGAGAGAGACAGATGCTGTCAGATACTGTTTCAGCTGCCTTTCACAATGTGCGAGTAGGCATTACTGATAGGGTCACACTTTCTGGAGCTCCATACACTGCACATTCTCTATGCACATGCGATCATGATAATGAATTATGAAACCAGAAATTTTTTCAGGCCAGTAGTCATTTTTAACAGGCAAGGCTGCAGCACAATACAACAAATATGACCTGCAGAAAACAGGCATACTAAATAAGAGGGTCCATGATAAAGAGAAGTCTATTTAAAATGTATTTAAATTTTTTCTTTTTATTTTAACCATTCGTTTAAAAAAATTATTTACAAGTGCCAAGTTGTTAGAAATGTCTTCTTTTTACTTTCATGTTGGTTTAATTTAGTTTTCAAAAGCCTTTATACCATTTTCAAGAAAGGTTTGAATTTAATCATTAAAAATGTCATGTGGCGTTTTTCCAAAGCGACTTACAAACTTTTCAAATCAATCAAAATTTAAAGTATAAAGCTTTTTGGCTGAGTTGCACCACATGACATTTTCATGTCATCTTCATGTCACATGACAAGTTTTGTAAGCTGAACTAACTTTGCCTTGCCATAAAACATTGATACATTCATGAGGATTCTGCTTTATGATATAATTTTAATAAAACCTCCCCCCACCCCACCCCCCGCATATTGATTACTTCACATGACTTGATTTGTTGGACAAAACGGTTTTCTTAGAATTAGTGCTGTCAAACGATTAATCGCGATTAATCGCATCCAAAATAAACATTTTTGTATAATATGTGTATACTGTGTATATTTATTATATACATATAAATACACACACATGCTTCTATACATTTAAGAAAAATATGGTATGTTTATATATTAAATATATTTATATATTATATAAATTATATGAATATACATGTATACATGTAAATACTTTCAAAATATATACTGTATATGTGTGTCTTTATATATACATAATAAATATACACAGTACACACACATATGTAAA
>NW_015634501.1:579334-581390 GCF_001515625.1 Sinocyclocheilus rhinocerous
ATTAGTATAGTTAAGTCACTGCATGTATGAATTGCATCTTTAATGTTTCTGTATATATACATTGGATTGGAGCAAAATTGATGCAGACAAAAAAAAAACAATTAACATTTAGCATCTGGATGATATTTACAAGAGCTAAATAATATCTTGTTAAAGTAAGAAAAGCGAGTTTCATCATTTAAAATAATCCTAAAATGTAATCTGGCTATTAATTTGTCATTTTTTGAATACTAATCTAAACATAACGGGGGGAAAAACACATCAAGCTGTTGAACAGATTGGGACTTCATATGTGAACGATGACTCTAGCCTTATTACCTCAAGCTGGATTTTGTATGATTCTGATGGACAGGACAATGGATGGTCAATACCTCAGTCAAGCAGAACATACACATGGTATAGATTTTAAAGTATGTATCGAAATGAAACTACTAACCCTGACTATTGCTGCGCCAATGCTTAAAACGGTGTCACACTTAACAAAAAAAAAAGAGCCATAACAGATCTCTAAAGGAAGCTTAAAGGATTTAAAGGGCAAATATATGTCTCTAGTGAGGGAAACACGGTAGCGTCGTGGTAACAGCACACATTCACATTCCCTCGTTCCCCTGTGCATTCCCTCACATAACCACCCAGTGCTTTCTTTGCTTGACCATGTTTCCTGTCTTTCTGGGTTTGGTTTCTATGGAATTAAGCATAATGGAAAACCGCTTGGAGGTCTTGCAGCCTGGAGCTGTCGCTCCCCCTCCACACCAACTAGTCCCCCCCACCCTTGGTGTCTAAACAGGCTCCTAAAATCTGTTCAGAAATTGCACATATATACACACCAGTCAGTCATGTATCAGTATTACTGAAGAGCGACATCTTCTCCGTGATGACATTGTGGTTTGCCAGTTCGCCTCTGGATTCTCATTCCCGTTCTAAATCTAAATAACCTGCCGGGCTCCATCGCCATGCTTCAGCCGTTGCCATGGCCACCAGTGAACGTTCCTGGAGGTTGCCAGAGCAACTAATCAGGAGTCACATTGCATCCACCATCACCTGGCAAATTTTGACAGCGTCAGAGAGAGTGAGAGAAAAAAAAAAGAAAAACAGAGAGAAGGCAAAATGAAAGAGATTTAATGTGAGGGGGGCTAGAGACCGAAGCAATAAACAACTCCCAGAATATGACTTCCATGCTTGCACACAGATTAATATGCACCTGCACTTGGTAACACAACAAGAATTGTATTACAGCCATATGAATCATGAATTAACATGAATTCACATCTATTCAAATCATGTCAAAGCATGTCGAGTTAAAAGATCACACATATGGTTTTGTAACAAAGTGGCAATTTTTGCAGGCACATTTTTTTACATACATATACAGTTATTTATTTTATAACATATAATGTATAGGCCGCATTTCAAGGCATTATGTGTTCCTGGCACAAAGGCTCTTTCAAAACCTAGACACAGCATAATTATGCTTCCTTCTAAGGTACTTTTTTGTTGTTTAATTCTAAGTCAGCATTTATATATACATTCAAAAGTTTGGTGTCAGTAACATTTTTTAATGTATTTGGGGAAAAAAAGTGTTTTATGCTCACCAAGGCTGCATTTATTTGATCAAAAATACAGTAAAAACATTAATATTGTGAAATATTATTGCAATTTAATACAACTTCTTTCTTTTTGAATATATTTTAAAATGTATTTTTTTTCCCGTGATGTAAAGCTGAATTATTTTAGCATCATTACTTAAGTCTTCAGTGTCACATGATTTTTCAGAAATCATTCTAATATGCTCATTTGATAATCAAGAAACATTTATAATAATTATCAATGATGAAAACAGTTTACCATTTCTTAAAGGGGTCATACTGTATGATGCGATTTCAATTTTTCCTTTCTCTTTGGAGTGTTACAAGCTCTTGGTGCATAAATAAGATCTGTAAAGTTGCAAAGACTAAAGTCTCAAATCCAAAGAGATATTCTTTATAAAAGTTAAGAGTCAACCACGCCTACCTAAAACGGCTCGTTCTAACACGCCCCCACATACCTACATCACTAT